>NW_016178193.1:0-8017 GCF_001687245.7 Rhagoletis zephyria
ATTTTCCAAAAATTTATAATATTCTTATTTTTCGTCTAAAACTTATTATAAATATCAATTTTGAGTGAATAATCTTCAGTAGTTACTAAAATATCGCAGTTTTCGTATTTCTGAAAATTACCGTTATATGGAAGGTAGGCGTGGTTATTGTCCGATTTTGCCCATTGTCAATACCATCCGTCCTACGCCCGAAAGAAGTGCACACACCAAGTTTCGTTAAGATATCTCAATTTTTACTCGAGCACCCCCCTGCCCCTACCTGGCTACGCCCATGGATTAGGAAATTATTTTATAATTTTCCAGGAATGAAAATTTTAAAAACAATTCTGTTTTCAAAGTCGTGGCTGCCATCCGAAACGGTTCAGAATATTGTTCTTTAAAAAAAAAAAAAAATCACCCCGTTTTTACCACAGAGGCTTTTAGCCAAGGATCCAATGAAAAAATATTGACCGACAAGTAAACAAAATTACTATTTTTAAAACTTTTGCTAAAAATAAATTCCCTAAAGTGCCCCATTTGAAATGATTGAAACGAATATATGTAACATCAAAAGCAAATCACGGCCATTTGGTTTAAAATTACAATGCTTTCTTCTTTATGTCTAGTAGGTTTTTTTTTAAGATAGGTCCAAAAAAATCATAATGAAGAAAGGAACCCATTCAGCTATGTAAAGAAGAGAAAACAAAAAAATATATGTTATTAAAAGGACTATGTTCTCTTTAACGTACGCCAAAAGTCGAGCAGAAGTGGGAACTTGTATGACTCCCCATTGCTAACTAGCTCGGCCTAACTAGCCTCATTGCGTAAGTCGACTCGACAACATTGGCATTGTCTACTGTCATGCTGAAATAAGTAAACGAAGGAAATCGTCGAAAACTATACAGTGCTGCCAAGTTTTTCCGTTTTAATACACTAGTCGAGTGGAAATTTTAGGCAATGACGTGAAATTTTCGATACGATTCGACTCTCGAAAAACGACTTGTAATCGACACGACTCTCGCAATGAGGGTAAATATGTTTAAAGACATAATTATATGTTTTATTGTCCGATCAGTTCGTAATTTATTAAATATTATGTTACCAGGCTAGTCTGATCTATGTTTTTAGTGCGAATAAACTACATTATTCCACTTTCTGGCCCAACGTTTCGCAAAAAGTTCAAAGTGGATAAAAATGACATTTGACCAGTTTTGTTACACAAATACTCCAATGACTACAGACAAAAAATCTGGCAAAAATTTGTCATTTTGTTTGCCAGATATACATTTTATCGATGCACTTGCACAACATTCGCATACGCAAAAGCTCCGCATTGATTATTGCGAATGCGAAAGCGAAGGCGAATGTTAAAATTAATACGGAAGCTCAGCGGTTTTGAATGCGAATGCGAATATTCGCAACAACCCAGGTATGTAGTTGGTTATACCCCTCTTAATTTTTTACTTGCAGCGAATCGCACATAAGACTTACAGCTTTACCTTGTATTTAAAATTCCTTACGTTAATCTGCGCGCCCATAAAAGTTTTTGCTACTTTAATTTCTCACCTAAAACTTTGTGCTCCTCCTGTAGCTGCGCTGATAAAAAACGTGTTGAAAGTTTAATTTTTTCACATTGACATCACAAACTCTTTTTAATATCCAAGATGGAGGGGTGGCAAAGTACTACGCTTATAATAAGGAAAAAAACGGAAGTGGCTTGTTTTAATCCTTGGAGATGTATGTATGTATGTACATACTTAAGTAAATGTAAGTATGCAGAGAGTTGTACATATGTACAGTGCTAAAATGGAGAACAGCCACGGTGTTGCTGATAACAAATTAATGTGCTAAAATTTATTGTGTTGCCAAGCCTACGCGTTTTCACCTCTTACCTCGCTCATCACTTCAATACATGCGCTAAGATATGATTGGCTTAAGATTACACCAAAGTAGCAGCGTCTAAGAAAATACATACATACATTTCTGTGTTAGCTAGTTGGATGAACCATGCCAACCGGGAAGACTGTGGTTATGCAAAACTTGTGGCAATTAGCATTGTAATCAAATAATCCCAGCTAATTGCCGCCACTATCGAAAGGCACTCGAAAACTTCCAAGGTTGTTGCTGATGACACTTTGGTCTGGGAAGTTTGTGCAAAGAAGAATTCCCTTTGAGAAATAGGCACGAATTTGCAGACATGGTGCTTGCTTCAAATGGCATAATAAAATATTAATTTTTATTATAAAGTATGTACATATGTATATGTGTGGTAAGTGATACTTACAAATATATCGTTTCAGGGACATACTTAAGTAAAATAATTAAATGCTGGATTTTAGCCCAGAACATTAAGGTACAATTAGGCTTTAAATACATATGTGATATCTTGAACCATATGTAGCTGTCGGTATGAATATTATTTGACCTTAAACTCACAGCCGTCCTTGGGGTGCCGGTTTCTTTACTTACTAAAGTATTTATACACTATTTCATTTCTCACTACAATCGTCGTATTTTTAGTTTTTAGTAGCATATATTTGGTCACCTTTGAAAATGTTATTAAAACCCTAGTCCAAATCTACATATTTAAAACCAGGATTGTCCATAACTCAGCTGCATGATTACCGTAAAATTTCAAGCGATGTTGATTCTGGTTCTAAGATAAACGAAATCCCTCACTTTTTATAACTGTAGCTGTCAACATTGACAGTGGTGCCAGAGTAAGGGTTTTTGAACAAGAATTATGTTTTTGAATAGGTGCAAAGTCTAATATCATTACGGTGACCATATTAACCAACGTAAAATAAAGGGTATTTTTTTCAAAATGATTTGGGAATACATACATACATACATACAAATTGTATGATAAAATTACCTTACCCATATCGTAATTTAAATANTACATACATACAAATTGTATGATAAAATTACCTTACCCATATCGTAATTTAAATAAAATATTTACCAGGTAATTATATTATTTAATTGTACAAGTTTCCCTGCTGTAGCGAAAAATTAAGCCAAATCTTTTCAAGAACTTTGCCATCCTTTGCTACCAAAACGCGTTTACCATAATTCATACTGCACGACGAAGCCAGAACACAGTGGTTCAAAATTGAAATTTAATGTTCATAATTGACCGGAGCCTTTATTTTTCAACCACTTTTTTACTAAAAACAAACAAAAAAATATTTATTTTGGTGAAAATTTTTTTATAACATTTCAAATTTTTTTTTTGTTTTGGGAGAACCATACAATTGTTTTCAACTAGTTTTCGTTATGTAACATTTATTAACTGGAACAGGAGAATAGATTTTCTTCTTTTTTTCATATTCTGCGTTTAAAAATTTATCAACTCTGAAACTATTAACTCTGAAAAATGTAGAGCCGTTTTAAAGGACAGTTTAAGAAATAAAGGACAAAAGGCGTCCTTTATTTTGAAAAAAAAAAAACAATACAGGACAGAGGGTTAAAACAAAGGACTGTTCTTTAAAATAAAGGACGGATGGTCACCGTAAATATCATAGCAGTTTTGACATTTAAATTTTTGACAAACACATACTAGAAGCTTTGACAATTGTGACTATGAATTCAATACCTCCCTCGAAAATCGCACTAAATTAACAAAAATCCACTAGGAAAATCTTGAATCTGTAAAAGTTGCATTTCGAAAAGTCATTATGTTTCAGTGCCATATAATCGTCCTCCTAAGACCGCTATTAAGAATTTGATCGATTAACTTGAGTCGAATGTCACGGTATATAATGTGCCAACTACAGCGCGTGTTCAACGGAATAGTTTCGGGTATTTGGTCTGAAGGCATTCCTTTTAGAAAATTCGACTGAAAATGCGGTTACGAGAGATGCTAACAACTGGATTTTGGCCTATTATCGCATAATTACATGATTTTCAACTGTTAATTGGCCGCCCCGATAATGCGACTTAACACCACTGTATTATTTTTGTGGGGCTTCTCTAAAGAAATAATCTATACTGAACCAATCGAATCGATTGCAGCCTTGGAATTTGAGTAATTTTCACCAATTTTAATTTTTATTTTTTTTAAACAAAGTTCTTGTTGAGAACCCTTTACATATCTTCCAGAATTCGGCGTGTAGGTTATATATACATAAATATATGCTCGATTTTCCTGACATTCAAAAAATAATAATAACTTTGATTCACTATATTGACGGTCGGCTTACGTTTTTGACATTACGTTTAATAGAACCTTTTGTATGTTTATGGGATACTGATACGAATATTCCAGAGAAAATTGGTTCAAATAATAGAACCAATTCTCCTTTCATCATAATTGGCTCAGGAGTCGAAACCTACACTTTACCAGCTCCTAGCCGCTGCATTTGAAAAAAAAAAACAATTAGTTTAGTGGTTCGTTTCAACTGAGATATTGATATTACTACTTCGCCATTTTCAGTTAGTGGTACAGAGGTTTTGAACTCTGAATCCTCTTTTATGGTTCAACTCATTTTCCCAACACGACGAACAAGGATTCCCTCCATAATTTAAAAGCTAACTGATTGACTATTGGCAGAAGCCCCCGTCGGGGCAATTTACGAGGTTTTCTCTGCGCTTTTCGAGCTGTTGGATAATCGTCGCCTGGGTTGGGCGATATACTTATTTAAACCATTAAAGTTCCCGTGACCGGACGGAATCATTCTTGCACAGCTGAAAAGGGTGAAAATTGTGTGAGGGGTGGTAATAATCCCAGAGATTGGGGCCGTCAATGGCCAGGAAGAGTTTTCATGTGTTGCGCAATAACTTCAGGCCAATCAATCTGTGCCCGTTTCTCCTGAAAGCCCTGAATATTTAGACAAATTTGCCTGTAGATAAGAAACGACATTCCACGAATTCTTAAGTTCCGCTTGCGTACAATTAAGAAGGTCTGTGAGTTCGCCGCACTTTACAGTAGGGGATTTTATTAACTTCGAGGTCGAGCTGAAGGCAATGGCTCAATCAGCAAATAACCCCAATCTAAAGAGACCCATCCATAATTTGCTCTGCGACAGAATTGTCGTAACTGAGGGCGACAACGGCCTGCACGCTCACAATGTTTGTTTCTTTTCCCTTTAATGAATGGGCAGCTAACGGCGGCGAGGTCTTTACAAAAAGCTCAAGTTTCAAGTTAGAAATCGACTACATAGACCGTAAGCATCTACTTTAATAGCGAAGAGGTAATTGGGGCCCTGACCTCACTGATGGTGTGCTCAAAATGTTACTTTTCGGTGATATGGCCACTGACTATCTCTGATCCACTCTTGGACAGACGAGCTTTGGGCGCATGAAAGACGAAAATTAGGAATTGTATAAATGCAAGGTCCCTTCGACCTAGGTTGGATCGGGGTGATCAAAAGAGCTCCCCGTGCATCGAAAGGCATTGCTCTCCCATTTAATAAGCCTAAAATCAGTATTAATATGTACAGTCGTAGTTGCCTCAATCCTTTTTACTAGGCTGTCCAGTTTCCTCGAGGTTGAAGTATCTTGGGGCGCAGTTTATAACCAACCCTGAAAAACTCTCGGTGTTGATATTGGCTCGCATAATTTCATGGACTGCGTAGTGGTTACCGTTACCAAAGACCATATACGCCTATATTTCGTATTCTGACGTCGTACATCGTGTCGTGGGCTTCGTTCATAAGCGCGCTAATAAAAAGCTACTTTAAATAGGTACATATATATGTCATTATTCTCTTCCGCCGGTATGTGGGCACAGGTAAGGCAGATGTTGATAAACCTCGTCTGGATTGTGGACGGTGGTGTCGCCTTGCCTTTACCAGCGCAATTCCTGGAAACTAATACATGCCTAAGAAAGATTGAGCTGACCTAAGAAGTAATTGAAAAGAAAGAAAAATACATTATAAGCCATTGTTAGAACTCACTAGAAGAGCTTAAGTTAGTCTTCAAAATTTTAAGATTCACGTTCATTGTCGGCATTAAAACTTCAGCGAAAGGCACGCAATTGTACTTAACTACCGTAAAATCAAAGCATGGGACCGAAATTGCAATAGCAATGAAGCTGCGTTGTTGCCGTTATTTTTATTATGTTTCCATGTGCATTTAACAAGTGCAGGAAATCGCGTGTTTTAAAGGTCGAAATGCATTTGATATTGCGACGGGCAGATAATGCGTGCCGACACTTTATGATACACCCGCCCATATAACTACATATATATGTATGTATGTATGTATGCACTTACATATGTGCTTTCTATCCGACTTAAGCACTGCTCTTTGCACGCATAGCCTCTGGCTAAGAAATATCTCACTTTGTACTGCAAGTGGTACTTCATTCTGAGGTGGTACTCGTATTAAAAATGAATGCGCTAAGTCTAATTATTAAAATACTGCATAAGCTGCTATCTACAATCGGAATCATTCATTTGTTTTCACCGGTTTTGTGCTTTTAATTTAATCGCTTTTTAAGAAATAAATACCAAAAAAAAAATAAAGAATGGAAAACAATGGTATGCGAATGAAGCCATTGCAACGAATCCCATGCCGATTTAGCAGCAATGTAGATACACCCCAGAAAGGTTGTTCATTGGGGGAACCTATGATTATTTCATTAAAATTTTCGCTCATCGCACTTTTCATTCTACGGTACAATTAATTTCTACATTGACGTCTCTCACCAGCTAAATTCGATGAGTTTCCTAATCTTCATGGCTATTGCTGTTCCCTCATTTCTTTTATTTGTAAATTCTTATGTGGATGTTAGTATGGGTATGTACAAATGTATTAATAATTATAACCTCTCTTCCTATAGTAGAAAAGTCTCTAAACTGCATAGGTTCTTGGAGGAAATAAATTGATTTCATAGTTGGAATTATTGCTTGCTATATGACTTCTAGTATTCATTGTAACTACTTTGTTTTAATTATTATTTGAGGTAGTTTTGAAGACTTCGCAGAGCGCGTGAATTCCTACCCAATTTTGATATACACGGCGCTTTATTAAAGCGTAAGATATACTTCTTATGAGGAGCTACCATGCAATACTGGTTGTTAGCGAATTATTTGCCAACGAAAGTTTTCGAATTTCGAATGTAAGTTATACTATAAGGGGAAAGTCGTATTGCGCATGCTCGTAACTAATTTTATTGGAGCAATTTGATATGCAGTGACATCTACTGAAAAAATATTGTGGAAAACCATCCACACATGGTTCCTCGATAACGATAAAATGATCACAAATTTGTACGATATGACAGCGCTATTATCAATTGTGCTCAGCTTGTTGTGCCATTTCATCATGACTAGGCTAATGCCGAATTTCCACTAGGCATTGAAATGATAAAAAATGTATGCCATTTTTAAAATGCCATGTTGAAACAGACATTATGACTATTTTTATGGACGTAGTGGTACGGTAATTTTTTAATGTCCAACATTGTCATTTAATGCCTAGTGGAAACTCAGCATAACTCCAGAATGGAGCTTGAATATTGTAAAAATTATAGTTCAGCTTCGGAATAGTACTTGCGCTACGTTCATTTTACGGTTGACGAAATTGTTCATCCTAACAACTAATTCGACGATCCTTTTCGTACCACGTATACATACTGAAGAGCAACACCGGAACCATAACACTGTGCGAAGGTCAAATTTAAACATCCACAAAAAAAAGAAATATATCCGCGAAGCCAAGAGCCAAATATAGTAAAAACTTAGGCCTTTTTAAGTTTTCCGAGACGACAAAGCCAAAGGACCTGCATGTGATCTAGTGAAATTCAAATACTTCCATTAGTTTTCGGTCGGATTCATTTCTTGTCTTTGCGCGTGCTAATCCTTGATTTTAAAACTTATCATAGTCCTGTTAAAATTGATAAACGCCTTCGGAAAATACCCAAATAAATCGTCAAATCCTTTGAAAATTCTCATTTATTGTCGTTTTCTTCATACCATCGATCTTTACCAGAGGTCTTACTCTCGCAGGCGTAACGTAGCTCCAAATCATTAAACATACACTTACAAAGATAACACTGGTCTACAAGGGTTTTGCGAATAAGACGGGACCT
>NW_016178194.1:0-8016 GCF_001687245.7 Rhagoletis zephyria
AAAAACAAGGTTAGCATTAATCATCATTTGGTAGACAATCGAATGTACTCACTTGGCTTGGTCACTTGGTGCTTCAGCACATGAGGCTCATCTTCGCTGCTAGTCTCCTGGGTGCTTCCTTGTGCACCATCATGGATCTGCTTAATGTTCAGGTTTGATGACGCACTGAAAGTGGGCAACACTGTTAGTCACAATCAGAAAGTTGCATATCAAGCTTAATCACCTTCTGAAAAGGATGGTAATAGTGGGGACTGATGCTCCAACCTCAATGGTAGTTGGGTTTAAAGATCCGCTTGACGGAACATCATAATACTGCACATTATGTACGGTCTGAAAAGTTTTGAATGAAAATGCTGTTGAAAGTACTATTCAAAACTGCACCTCACCTTGACTGCCGCTTGAATCGTTTGACCACCCTGACCACCGCCGCTGCTGTATCCACCAGAAAGTGCACCTGAGCCAGCACCTCCACTGCTGTACCCACCACCACCACTTCCTCCACCACCTCCGTAGGCGGAGACAGAGGCCACAAGAGCAAAGACGGCGATAAACTGTCATAAACGATTACCAGATTGTTCAGAGCACGAACAGCATAAACGTACCTTGAACATGATGATCAATGTAACAACAAGAGGCTGACAAACTGTAAAAAGTAATTAAACTATGCACTGTTCCAGGCAAGTGTGCTCTCATTTGCTTTATATACTAGTTGTGGATTTGATTATTTTGGTTTCCCCTTTTTTCTTAAAGAGACTTCAATGGAGAAGAGCATCGCACACCGTTCACCGTTGATCTTCGTCTCGGATAGCATCGTCACTTGTGCAATCAGATGGCAGTGGCACAGTACAGTTAGTAAAGCACATCGCCGTTTGTACGATCGCCATCATCGGCAATCATCGGCGGCGGCAAATCGTCACTGGACGTAAATTAGAGCGGCAGCTGCGGTGGCGGCCACAGAAGCAGACGCAGGCAAAACATTGCCATCATCACCGCTGAAACTCCTATTTGTCTCAACTTGAGGAGAACATTGCTCTTTCTTTTAGTGTCCACTCTTATCAGAGTGCATATCTAATACAAATGTCTGTCTGTCTGACTGCCTGTTTGACTGTCACTTATTTCACTCGGACACCTTTGGCATTAGCGTTCAGGGGAGAGTTTAGGCAAAGTGCACATCACATCGTGACACATCTCAATACATCACCACACCGCCGCTGTCACACTGATCTGCTGTTGTCCTCGATCATCACCCAGCAATCAACAGTGGGCATCGTAAACTTTGGCAAGTTTGTCACACGTGAGAGAGACACGGAGCTGTAGTGCCGCAGCATTACGTAAAGTTGAAGGGCCATTGCGCCGTTGCGCTGAAGGACAGAGCCGGCAGACAGAGCCATTCACTGGTGGCCTTAACAACACCACTCTGCACTGAGGCTGCAACAAATTAATTAACGGTAAAGCTAGTCGCCCGTTATCTGTCGCTCGTGAGCAGTGCATTCAGTACCCTTTCTCTTTTGAAACACAGTTGTTTTTCTTATAAGGATGTTGGAGTGCCATACTTTAATGGGTCAAGCAAAGCGCATCGTAATTGTTGCACAATTGTCTGCTATTTAGCATTGAGCGAGTTTATTTTAACACTTTTTACATTCTATTCCTAAGTGGAAGTGCACTTTTACTTTGGAATTTCACATCTAACGAGTTGTACAATAAAGAAAACAAAACAAAACAAAAAATAGCAATTTACATATGCAAATTCTCACCGCTGAAACATGTGGGTGATTTGAGAGCTAAATTAAAAGCAATTTTATCAGTTCAAACAAAAATTAAAATAGTTAATCAATTTGAAATGAAAATCAAAAGTGTTTATNAAACGAGTTGTACAATGAGGAAAACAAAACAAAACAAAAAATAGCAATTTACATTTGCAAACACTAACCACTGAAACATGTGGGCAATTTGATAGCTAAATTAAAAGCAATTTTATCAGTTCAAACAAAAATTAAAATAATTAATCAATTTGAAATGAAAATCAAGTGTTTATCTGAATAAATAAAAGCGTTTTTGCTAATTTTTAAAAAATTAATTAGTAGCTTTTGCTGCCAAAGCTGCGACTGGAAGATTTTCCAGAAGACGAAAATCCAGAAGAGCCACTCATGGATCCGCCATAACCACCTGAGGAACGCTTTTCCTGGTTCTGGTCTCTTGCAACATAGGTAATAATCTCCTCCTTCACGGGCTCGATCATTTGTGTAATTTTTCTTGAGGGCACAATTCTCTCATACACCTGGGCAAAAAGAAAAGTTCAAGGTTGATTAGTTTGCCTGTTATAATTTTAGCAGCCGTTTTCTAAGTAAATACCTCTTGAATGACTGTTTTAGGAAAAGGAAAAACAAAGTTTGCATTAATGTTTTAAACATCATTTGGTGGACAACTGAATGTACTCACTTGGCTTGGTCACTTGGTGTTTGAGGAAATGAGGCTCATCCTCACTGCTAGTCTCTTGGTTGCTGCCTTGAGCACTATCGTGCATCTGCTGAATATTCAGGTTGGAGGAGGCACTACAAGACAATGCACAACATTAGCATTAGTCAGTTTAAAAACTCGGTTTTTACCTTCTGAACAAAATATTGAGCGGCACACTATTTGCGCCAACTTCTACCGTAATAGGCTGCTGCTCTTGCGAAGACTCAACATCGTAGAACTTCACCTCGTGTCTACTGTGAACGGCCGCCTGCACAACTTGTCCGGCATCTGAACCGTAGCCACCACCGCCATTACTGCCACCGGAGGACATTCCATAGGAGCTCATCATGCCGCCCATTGACTGGCCTCTGCTGCCATATCCACCGGCAGTCGCGCAAACGATGAAAGATGAAATTACGATAACAGCCTGTAAAAATTTTATTATTTTTGAGCAAACATTTTTGCAATATATAGTTTAGCTTACTTTGAACATTTTGATGCTTGTAAAAGTTTTAATCAACTGATAGACTTTCCCGATCAATCGGACTTCCTTTTTATAGTCGACCACCTTTACTGGCGAACCACTTTCTCTAATCATTCAACGTGCTCATCTACTTTTTTTCATCTGACCATGTTTACACAAACCACAGGCCTTTAACTGGATTTTCTTCTTTAAGATAGAGATGCACCACTTCACCTCGACCGTCACATCTTAATTGTCTGTCTCTGACAAAAAACGATATGCAAACATTGGCTCTCTAAATCCAATTACTGCTAAGTTATTCAATATTTTTTTACTAAAATGTTTTTGTTTTAATATTACTTGAACTGCATTTTAAAGCAAACTGTTTTTTGTAGAATCAGTAACACTTTAGCTGTTAGACAGCTCACAGTGCCAGTTGGATCAGTGCTTCATGATCTCATTAGCACTAATGGCTTTCTCCAAATGAGTGTTGACAGTTCCGGCAGACCGTCAATTGATTGAGCACGTTCAATTCTTGACAGCCNGCTGACAAAAAACGATATGCAAACATTGGCTCTCTAAATCCAATTACTGCTAAGTTATTCAATATTTTTTACAAAAATGTTTTTGTTTCAATATTACTTGAACTGCATTTTAAAGCAAACTGTTTTTTGTAGAATCAGTAACACTTTAGCTGTTAGACAGCTCACAGTGCCAGTTGGATCAGTGCTTCATGATCTCATTAGCACTAATGGCTTTCTCCAAATGAGTGTTGACAGTTCCGGCAGACCGTCAATTGATTGAGCGCGTTCAATTCTTGACAGCCATATTTGGCAAGTGACAGATTACATCATGGATTATTCACTATGCCAAATATTTTTGTACAAATAAAAACACTAGACAGCAATCACTGTTTATTTTAAACAACAGCATTTTTCAGTTTATAAGCGAACTCCTTCCCTGAAAAATCATTTCCGATTTCACCGCTTCGGCGTAGTTGGGATTAATTGCAGTGAGGTGTTTGAAGACCCGACTGAGAATGGCACTTTGAGTGATGTCACTTAGCGCAAATGCCAGGTTGTGGTGCAGTTGGTACTGCTGTTCNTACTGCTTCGGCGTAGTTGGGATTAATTGCAGTGAGGTGTTTGAAGACCCGACTGAAAATGGCACTTTGAGTGATGTCACTTAGCGCAAATGCCAGGTTGTGGTGCAGTTGGTACTGCTGTTCATCAGTCAGTGAGCGATAGCTCTCCCGGGCATGAGCGTACTGCTGCTGGAGACTGTCCGGCATGAGGAAGGCAATATCGTCCATGGAGAAGGCAAATGGCGAGTCGACGATGCTGTAGAGATCAGGTCGGTCGAGGGAGTAGCTGTTGGGCCAGTAGTTGGGAATGTCAAAGTGATTGCCGTCAGTGCGCATTGCGCCGTCTCGTTCGCTGAGAATGACCTGTGGCTCTCGGTTCACGGGAATGGTCAGGTGATTGGCACCCAGGCGGTAGAACTGCGTGTCACGGTACGAGAAGAGTCGACCTCGAAGCAGACGGTCAGGAGAGGGCTCAATGCCGGGCACCAGGTTGGCTGGATTCAGTGCAATCTGCTCACTTTCGGCGAATGCATTCTTCACATTGCTGGTCACTTTCAGAGTGCCCACCTCCATTAGTGGAAACCGGTGCATTGGCCAGAGCTGGGTGAAAAGAAGAAAAGGTTTTATTTGTAATGATTGTCATATTTTTTGGTTTTTAATTTACTTTAGTCGGATCAAAAGGGTTGAATGTAAACTCGGTTTGAATTTCTTCAGGAGTAATCACTTGCATGTACAATGTCCAGGACGGGTAGTGCTTGTTCTCAATTGCCTGAAAAAGATCCCGTCTTCCGTAATCGGGGTCAACGCCTGCCGATGCAAACAATAAAAAAATTTTNAGTCGGATCAAAAGGGTTGAATGTAAACTCGGTTTGAATTTCTTCAGGAGTAATCACTTGCATGTACAATGTCCAGGACGGGTAGTGCTTGTTCTCAATTGCCTGAAAAAGATCTCGTCTTCCGTAATCGGGGTCAACGCCTGCCAATGCAAACAATAAAAAAATTTTTAAAATTTTATATTACACGTTTCCCACTTCTTACCGGCAATTCGAATAGCCTCTGACAAGTTCAGATTACGCACNCCGTCTTCCGTAATCGGGGTCAACGCCTGCCGATGCAAACAATAAAAAAATTTTAAAATTTTATATGTCACGTTTCTCATTTCTTACCGGCAATTCGAATAGCCTCTGACAAGTTCAGATTACGCACACCTTGATTCGGAATCCAAGTAAACTTGGCATATGAATGTCTGCCCTTGTGGTTGGTCAGTCGAAATGAGTTGATGGGAAAGGTGGCCATGTGCCGGAATCCATCTGGCAATCCAGTGTCAGTATAAAAGAAGGTGACGGCGTTTAGTGTCTCTGGGTGTAGGGAAAAAAAGTCCCAAAGATTGTTGGCATCTCGCAGGTCGCTGCGTGGATCACGTTTCTGAGCGTGTGTCATTTGCGGAAATAGTTGCGGGTCGGAGATAAAGAAAATCGGTATGTTGATGCACAGCTGATCGTAGACGCCTATCAATGGAATAATGAGCAATAATTACACCAAAATGAGCTGCACTGCCTACCTTCTTCAGTGTAGAACTTGATGCCCATTCCGCGCACCTCACCAAAGGCAGTGTCGGCAGCGCCCTTCTCCCCAAGCGAGGTGGAAAAGCGAACAGCCACTCTTGTCTCTTTACCAGGCCCACTGAAAACTGCCGCTTTTGTGTAGCGAGCAATCTCGCCATTGGTCACTCGAAAGACACCGTACACTGTTGATCCTTTCGCATGGACGACACGCTCTGGAATGCGCTCTCTGTCAAAGTGACCCAAGGACCGAAGAGTGAGCACTTCATCGAAAATGGCTTGACCATCTAAAGTGAAGCCTTTAGGCGTTCTTGAAATTGCCACTGGCGACCACACATGACGACTATGATTGGCACTAGAAGGTGAAGAGGTGAGCCGGCGAAACTAAAAAAGGATTATTTGTTATGAAACCGGCCAAAAAGTACAAAACTCATCAGGTGAATAAAGTAGAAAGTTCATACCGAAACCCGGCTACCAAGAATGTCGCCATTGACTTGAGCTCTTAAGAAAAGAGCACAGAGCAGAATTGACAGCCTGAGAGCGGTGTCGTGCTGCGGCAGCATTGTCTTCGGTGTCAGTGCACTCAGCTGAGATTCAGTAAAGTAATCATAGTTTGAGCACCTAAATCAGTGATCGAATTTAGCGAATGCTATGGCACAAGATTTACAAAGAGAAAGACTCTNAAGTACAAAACTCATCAGGTGAATAAAGTAGAAAGTTCATACCGAAACCCGGCTACCAAGAATGTCGCCATTGACTTGAGCTCTTAAGAAAAGAGCACAGAGCAGAATTGACAGCCTGAGAGCGGTGTCGTGCTGCGGCAGCATTGTCTTCGGTGTCAGTGCACTCAGCTGAGATTCAGTAAAGTAATCATAGTTTGAGCACCTAAATCAGTGATCGAATTTAGCGAATGCTATGGCACAAGATTTACAAAGAGAAAGACTCTGCAGAGTGATGTTGAAAGCTGAAAGAATGGAAAGCAATTGACACTAGTGGGCATTGTTCGTCTGCACTCTCCCCCACTCTGATGTCTCTACTTTGTCGGCGTGCGGCGGATGTGAAGAACGACCTTGTCGAGTGAAGTGAGGTGACACTCGCCGATCGGACGAGCGGTAGCGCCAGTCTGACACTGTGCTTCTGGAATCACTCTTACTCTCAGACTATCTCTCTCTCTCTCTCTCTCTCTCTTTCCCTTCTCCTAATCTTAATTGCACAACGGAGGCACTCAAGCGGAAAGTAGTTCAGCGGTTCGGGCCGGTGATTTACTGCATCACTGACAGTCACATGGCGCTCACACTGTCTGCAGTTTTGTCTGCAGACACCACACACCACACAGATAGCCGAGACAGTGTTTCAGTTTCCTATCTCAATCTGCAAAGACACACACAAAAATGTAAATAAACGTTTCATTTCCATATTTTTCTTTGTTGTTCCGAGAGTACACACAGAGTAAATTGCTTGAAAACAGTTTAGTTTTTAATAGTAGGCAACTTTAAAATAACCATAATGTCTCCAAGTGAGCTTTTTACTGCATAGCTTTTCTCTGCTTCCTCGGGGCTGTCTTCGCTGTTTTGGCCAACCTGATCGAACATCTCAAAGAGTTCGCTAAAGATAATGAAGAGATCACCCAGTGACTTGAAGCCGTACTTCTGGTAATTGAAGGCATAACTAGCCAAAGTGATAAACTCCTGCTCAAACTGACTTATGCTCAGGGGCATGTTGCGCGCCAATGATTGCCTCAAAATGTACCTGATAACATTAAAGTCATTTGGCTCAAAGAGAAAGGAAATGTTTTCCAGAAAACTCAAGTCGAGACTGATTTTGTTTTCCTTCTTTTTCACCAGCTTGACGGAGCCAATCTTAATGTAGCAGTTAACGTAGATAACTTCGTTTTGTTGATGAAAGTAAAAGAGGTGCTTCATGCTGGTGAAGAGCTGGTTGACGTTCAAGCAGCNACTCAAGTCGAGACTGATTTTGTTTTCCTTCTTTTTCACCAGCTTGACGGAGCCAATCTTAATGTAGCAGTTAACGTAGATAACTTCGTTTTGTTGATGAAAGTAAAAGAGGTGCTTCATGCTGGTGAAGAGCTGGTTGACGTTCAAGCAGCCGTACGCAATTGGATCAAGGGCGAATCCATACCGGTCCTGAAAGAGTGGCGCGACATTGCAGAGAACTATGCGGTTGTCGTACTCGTGAAAGAGTGCTATCAGATTGAGCCGAATTGGAATCGGTATTAGCACGTGGAGGATAGTTGTTGGATTAGCGTTTCTGTCCATGTAAGCGATGTGTGTTCACTCTTGCGCGGCTAACTGCAGCACAATTACTCAGTTTAGCTGATCTACTCGTCTGCTCGTTGTAGCCACTTTGCACTCAAACTAGCTACACGCGATAAGATAAGCAAAGATTGGGGAGAGAGTAAACGTTAGGCGATAAGTAAATGGTCTTTTTAT
>NW_016178195.1:0-8016 GCF_001687245.7 Rhagoletis zephyria
AGATTAGCGTGACTATTTACTCATATGTGAAAGATAGCTCGCACGAAAAAACAATAGATGGCGCTCCAATCAAAAATTATTACAGGTGTGTTAGTAACACCATAAAATTTGCGTTTGTGTTGGAGTTTCGGTCACGCTGGTTTTGCTGGGTTAGTTGAAAGTACGTTTTCTCGTCGCTCTCTTCATCGCTCCACTACATTCCTGTCCTTAGTTTTATTCAGATACCACCAAAGTATGTTTTCTTAGAAAATACTCAAGTACTACCAGTAGAGTACTCTACTGTCAAATACCTTTTACTCGCAGTAGTTGCGGAAGGCAAAGTAAATACTTTACGCGTCTTGCTATTGATCGGTAGTTTACATACGCTTGCAGAAACTGGTTTATGCTTACTCACACTTGACCCGAACGATAAGAGTAAGGGAGGGAAAGTATTTGCGCGGCGATCGGATGTCTTGTTAGGCCGTTTAAATGGAATTGCGCAGGAGTTACATAACATACATATTGGTACAGCTTTCCAGCTCAGCGCATCGGCAAGCATGGCAAATGCAACGACCTTTGTGGGTGGCACGTTTTCATGCGCAACATCAAAACGCCAACACTGCTACAGGCGTTCGCTAACCAGCACACTTGCTAACATATTATCCAACTATACATGCTCGCGTGAGTAACTAAGTATTTTCTAAATAATTGTATACTATATATACATGTGCGAATATTCCCATCGATTCTACTTAACGTTTAAAGCGCTATTTGTACGGCCGCTTTGACAATTTGTTTTGTATTTAGCCGGTAATTTGCCAATATGCTTGTATTTACTAATACTTACACGTATTCATGTGGATATAGGTATATACCCAGTAGAAATCGGTTGTATGCATTCATGAAGAATGCTTGCTATATGAGTGAATTAGTGTGAACAATTCATGCGTAGTCATGAATTTCCACGAATAAATTCAAATTCTAGCGAATTGCAAGCGAATGTACGTACGTTGTCGTTGTTTTGAGTACATTTCTTGATAAATTTGAAGTAAAATTTTTGTAATATTTTCAGTCTTGTACAACAATTTTAGTGAACAGACTTGTTGTGCGATACTATTTTCAGCACAAACGGGCTTTTACAAGATATGCATTTGCATATGTAAGTGCTACTTTTTTGTATGTCCCCGTATATTACAAGTAATTTTTAACAAAAAAAAACCGACTTAAAAAAAATATATATATATCTATATATTTCATGATCCAATAATCGGATCTAAACCAAATTAGTATGGGACCACCTCTGAGACACTACCTTTCCGTTGCAAAAAGAATTATTGATTGAATTATCGGTTGACGTGGTGCAAAGTTATGCGGTAACATACATCAAAAAAAATAAAAATAATAATAATAAATATTCCGACGAAGTCGGTTAAAAATGTATCAGAGAAGTAGCATTTACATATGGGGATAAATACATATCTTGTAAGAATGCTTTAATACTGTTCCATTAATGCATTTTTGTATGTTTGAAACATTAATACAGCCATATGCATACAGCAGTAGTACAAGTGCATGGTTAGAGTACGCATACGCTCTGAGAAACCACGCGTGTTAAATGGAAATGAAGGTTCATTTATACTGGCATGGCATGTATACACAGCAGCAAGCTCATGCCACCAACAGCAATGTCGTATGCATAAAATTTCTACTGGGTATAAATGTTCATATTTGTAAGTTACCGCTTGCTTCTTCACTTACCTAATGGCAACCTTGAATTTCGTCGTTGATTCCGTTTTTGGTGTTGACACTTGCTATGCATTTTACAACATATTTGAAACATCGTATGCATATTAAAAAGCTTGACTTCTGTACCAGCGATCACAAAAAATTTAGGACATTCATAGCAAGGCAAGTGTAGATGATATTTTGTGCAGCGAGTTTGTTGCTTAAGTCTTTGGTGTGCTGACGTAAAGGCTGGTTTTCACTATGTCAAATTCAGTGGCATTTGTCGTCAAATAAGTGAAAACACATTGTACACAGGATAGGTCTTTAGTCGTGTACATGCGCTGCGAAATCGGTTATCTGTCAGTTTTTGGCCCATAATATCATCGGTAAAGGTATGGATAAAGGAGATAAAGTTGTGTCAAAATATGTCGCCAAATTTTGGCGTCATAATGATATAGTGAAAACCAGTCTTAAGAATTAATAATGCTCAAATATACATGCATATGTACATACCAGTGTATTGTATTCACTGGGCTTGGTTCGAAACAAGCAAGTAAATGCTTGGCTTGCTTGTTGGATTTCAACTCATACTCGTTCTTTATTTACTTCAAACATATCCAAGTGTATGTCCAACGGGATATGGATAATCGAAACAACAACACACTAACACATAACAATACCCTTTGGTTGTAACAAGCTGATTCCAGGTTCGCAATATGTACGTACATATGTTTTTACAAGTGATGCTGCTTTATTCAAAATTTATTTCAAGTAGCTTGTATTTTATTCAAGTAGTTTGAAAACGTAAATGGATCGGCTTGTGCAGTATAGCGCTCGATATGAGATNGCAACGGGATATGGATAATCGAAACAACAACACTATTTATTTCAAGTAGCTTGTATTTTATTCAAGTAGCTTGAAAACGTAAATGGATCGGCTTGTGCAGTATAGCGCTCGATATGAGATATATGTATGCATGTACATTTGTACTTGCTTTCAGTTTTAATCTAGTAATAACACTTCAATATGCAGTCTTGGGTATATATTCAAGTCCGCTCCAGGAGAATAAGTTCAATAAGTTCTGGTTGAGGTATCACTAAAAATAAAAAGTAATGCTTTTTAGTGCATTTATAAGATACGTACTAAATAACAGCCTATTTATCCTGTTTATATAACTGACTCAACCTTGACTTGTTTATTAAATAATATGTAACTAAAGGCGCTGGCCCAATGCAGGCTTGCTTTGCTTGGAACGCTGTCAAAGCTACCAGCTGTGTAGTTAAAAAAAATTAAGGTCTGTTCCCTTACGCTAAGAATAATTTTCCCACAATTTTTTCAGAAAATTAAAAAAAAGGAATGATAATAATTATACATATATACATAAATATATGCGAAAATCTTTTGAGACAGGGACATTTTGCATACTGGCATATTGTTGCCGANTCCCACAATTTTTCCAGAAAATTAAAAAAAAGGAATGATAATAATTATACATATATACATAAATATATGGGAAAATCTTTTGAGACAGGGACATTTTGCATACTGGCATATTGTTGCCGACACAAGGAAGCTGCACTACCAAGTGCGGTTTCTATACCTTCGTTAATAATACTTATATGTGTAAATATCAATAAATAGTTATTAAAAACAAAACTAACGGTTTAAATTACCAGCTTACTTACTAAAATCGAGAAAATCAGGAAATTTCTAGTGCAACTCCCACAAAATCTATATTTTATTAAGGTATAACTTCTTGAGCGGTCAGACCTAAAGCTCGGCGTTTTCAGACATTTATTTGTAGGTTCTGAGGAATAAAATGGCAGGTATTAAACGAATGTGACAGTTACCAAACGCGATAAAAATGTCTGCTTACAACTGTAACTAAATTTCGCGTATTTTATAAAAAAAAGTGAACTTTCTTGTGGTAGTCCTTGAGCGGTACTTATTTTACATTTATGGGTATAAAATATACTTCTTCAATTTTTCAAAAGAGGAATCCTAGGTTAAAGGAGAATGTGCTACTTATCATTGCTGAAAAATCTTCTTGAGAAAACGCGTGATCAGCGCGTAATTTTTTACTAAATAATGCTTTTTCGGTGAGCACAACCAATAAAGGGCAAAAAAATTCATAAGCCCTGGTGTAATATTTTGTGTTTGTGTATTTGGGTCTGTG
Organism: Rhagoletis zephyria; assembly: GCF_001687245.7. Classification (NCBI taxonomy): domain Eukaryota; kingdom Metazoa; phylum Arthropoda; class Insecta; order Diptera; family Tephritidae; genus Rhagoletis; species Rhagoletis zephyria. The sequence goes on from NW_016178195.1 coordinate 3,882, forward strand.
TAAAAAATGCTCACCTCTAAAAATTATTTTAATGATCAGTACTGGATAATCCTTACTTATATAAATGCGCAAGGTTTGTTTGTTACGCTTCCACGCTTTAACTACCCGACCGATCTTAATGAAGTTTCGCAAATTGGTGTCATTTAGCCCAACTTAAAAGATAGGGCAGCTCATATCCCGGCTAGATATAGAGGCGTGGCACCTCCCATACCAATGGAATTTTTCATACTGCGTACCTCTGGAAGTATTTGTGGTAGAGTACNTTATCCCGGTTAGATATAGAGGCGTGGCACCTCCCATACAAATGGAATTTTTCATACTGCGTACCTCTGGAAGTATTTGTGGTAGAGTACTGGAACTTGGTATGGAGATATATGAAATCAATACTATACTCATGGAAAAAATGTGGGTTCTTGGAAAAGGGCCCGTGGCACCTGCCATACAGACTGATTTTTTTTATACTACCACCTGTTAAAGAATTAATTTTAATTCAAAGTATTTTATAAGTTAAATGAATTATTACAAAATGGATGTCGATCGAGTCGTTATATCTCAGAAATGGTGACTCTTAGAAAAAAAAAAGGTTCATAAGGGATTTTAAAGACAATTGCATAGTCTACACTTTTATCTTACCTATTTATATGATAAACCTTACGGTTTAGCTGAAAAATTGTAAACATCAATTTATGTGACCTTTGACCTTGAATAATCTTTTCTACAGTTCTNTAGTCTACACTTTTATCTAACCTATTTATATGATAAACCTTACGGTTTAGCTGAAAAATTGTAAACATCAATTTATGTGACCTTTGACCTTGAATAATCTTTTCTACAGATCTGGGATCGATACGGACTTTTCACATTTCATTTATAATGACGTTCGTAACATTCGTACCATTTTTCAGTTTATGCGAGTTACTGCAACCTTGGGAAATCTAACTTGACCGGGCTAATAGAAAAAAATTTTGAAAAAATGGTTTAAATAGAGTAGCAATAAAAAAATATTAGTTACCTGGGTTATAATCATCGTATATACTTACAAGTAAGAAATCCTATGCCCCTTTTTGTATATTCTCTTTCTAACAGCGGACGTGCCTGCCATACTGAAAAGCATGATGGCAGCAGTGTTTGACAGGCACGATGCGAATGGCAATGGAAGGTAAGAAATGGAAGATGGATGACATGAGAATGAAAGAATTGTGAAATAGCAGAATGTCGAACCAAAACGAATTTCAAAAATCTGACAATGCGAATGACGTCAAAATGAAAGAAATGCAAAATAGCGAAATGTCGAAACAGAAAAAATTTATGACAGGCACGTGTTCAAGGGTTTCGTGCAACAAAAAGAGTTGTTGTGTTGCGCCATTTAATATTAAAAAAATTTTTAAAGTAGTTAAATGCGCTTTTTTATTAAGTTGAAAAAACTACATATTTCGAAAGCCAAAAAGTGTATAAATAAATATATAGCATCTTGCTATAAGATTTATTNGGTTAAATGCAGTAACATTACAGTAACATTAAGAAAAATAGATTTGTTTACTTTTTAAGAATTTTGGTATAACATTTAACTTAAAAAAATAGATTTGTTTATTTTTTAAGAATTTTGGTATAACATTTAACTTAACTTTTTGTGCACCCATCTCTTTTTCTGTTTTTTATTCCGTATGCCGCTCTGGAAAGAAATATATTTTAATTTATTATGGCGCTTTCCATACTTGTAAGCCTATACAATGGTTATAATATGGTGGGGTGCAATAAGGCCATACGCAATAAAGCCATATGGCAATAAAGCCATATTTTTAGGCAATAAAGCCATATGGCTTTATTTCCAATCAGAAAGAGAAATAAAGCCATACAAAAAATTTTGCAAATGAGAAATAAAGCCATATTCTGAAATGACACTCTCAAGGCGAATTAATAAGGCGGTGTTACCGGCGAATCTGAATTTTTCGCCGTAGAGAACATTACGTCCAAATGATGTATTTGTTGTAATTCATTATTAAATTCGCCTGGACACCCTCTTGAAATTGATACTGAATTATTTAGATTGATAAAAATTATTACTAATAAAATATTTCCGGATTTATTGGATATTGGAAAATAAATATATGTACTTAGGTAAGTTTTAATTTTGCGAGTGCATAACCTGGCGGGTGCACTTTTGCTGGCTCCACGCACCGTGCGTAACGGCGGAGCGCGGCGCGGCTGGACGCGAAGGAGAGTAATTGCATGTTTAAGGTGACGTTGTAGTTCAACTCGGTTTAGTAGTTTTGTTGCGAACTTTTTCCATTGTTTAAATAAAAGAAATATAAAAATTTGAAAGCGAAATAAAGCCATATGGCTTAATTACCAATTGTAATTGGAAATAAAGCCATATCGAATTTATGGCCTTATTACCAAAAAAATATGGCTTTATTTCCAATATGGCTTTATTGCGTATGGCCTTATTGCACCCCACCGNTAAATATCGCTAGCTTTGTGTGAAAATTTGCTTAATCCACATTTTGTGAAACCTCATATTTTGATAAAGGAAGCAAGAGAAATTAACGTACTGGTTTTATATATATTTTTAAGTCCAAAAGTGGCCCCGAAAATCCGTCAAGGCCAAAATAATACGAAATCTTTTAATAAAGATCGAATTCTGCTGATTCGTATAGAGTTTTGCTTTCCTTTAAACACGCAAAATGTTGTATTCAAAGTTCTCGTAAAATTTCTAAAAATGGACTTAGCAACTTTTCTGCCAGCGGACTATGGGAAATTTGAACCTATTTTGTGGCCAAAAATCAATTTCTTGACTTGCTTGAAATTAATTTTCTTTGTCTTATCTTACAGAGAATACTAATACTTCAGAGTAAAAAACTGTATACTCTGTTTTTCGACAAATTGACTTACCGTTGATTAGATAACCCACTAACAGATAGTTTCGAAATTTTCTGTAAACGAAAAGTGTGTAGCTTGACTTTGTGCCACTTTCAAATGCGTGTATCTCGTAATCTATTTGCTGCTTTTCAAAAGTGAAAAGTGGAAAGAAAGAGTGATGGTTAATAGAATATTTACCAATTAAAACTTGTATTATAGTTTAAAGGTTGTGCCAAAGAAACGTCCTCATTTAAGTGACTTTAAAGTGAAATTTTATTTAGTGTTTTAAAAAAAGTTTTAAAAACGTTTAAAAAAACGCATCATAAATCGGTAGAATCGTCCCTGATCTCTTATTTCCCCATAATCTAATACTGCGATTTTGTGCGATATTAAAGAAATTATAATTTTTCTTAGGTAACTACTAGGTACAAAATCATGAGTTTTATGATATAATTCACGGTGTTATAATTTAAAAGTGGGGAAAAAACCTGTCAGATAACAAAGAAAAAGTTTTAAACTTAAGGTCAGTGGAGGACTCGAGTCGATATGTAAAGTAGAACCTACGAGACATCTGTTTATTGGGTTGGGGTCCACTGGACCCCGTTTGACCATTACGCTATTTTTTGGGGGTGTGACCATTATAGGTTAATTTTTGCGCGGCAAGGCCATTACTTCTAGTCCTACTACTGGGCTAAGTTTTAAATTGATATCTCAACTTTTAAAATTTGGCCACAAAATAGGATCAATATCCCATAGTGCAGCGATATGTTAAATATAAATATGGAAACATAGAATAATTTTTATTAATCTTTGAATTACTTATATTATATATCTATATATAAATACGAATCAAAAAAATTTTGCAATCCCTTTTTTAATGGCGCCGTACGCTCGATTTCAATGAAACATACACCGATTTAAAGGATATAACTTCCTCTAATCCAGAAATGTTAATCCCGATACATATTGGCATCTGACATATAGACTAAAATGTGAAAATTACTATATCTCTAAAACCAATTACGCTGGGGAACTGAAACTTAGCACAGATGCATAGATTGTAAATACCCTACTTACGATGAAAAATGGTAGGCACTGGGAACGTGGGCGTGGCACTTCCCATACAAACTGAAATTCTCATATCGGTTTTCTCTGGAACCACTTATGCTAACGTCCTGAAATTTGACACAGCAACATATGTTGTCGATACCGTACTTAAGGCGAAAGGTTGTAGATAATGGGAAAGGTTGCGTAGGACCTCCCATATAAACTGAAA
>NW_016178196.1:0-8016 GCF_001687245.7 Rhagoletis zephyria
AAAAAAAAAAAGTAAAGTACTTTGCTGTATGTTATATTTATGATCATACAAACAAATGTACGCATATTGCATTTATGTAAATATCGTTGTACATATACATATATATAATTAGTTATCTTTATATGTGGCTACGCGTATACATACAAGTGTACAGTATCGGTCATATCAATAGCACCGCCATTTCAAATTGATAGTGTTTGCCACTCATGTGTATTTATTTAGTTTTAGGAATTCTCAATAAAATTACAATTCAATTTCTGACAAAACCATATAAAGCCAAGTTTAAGTCTTTGTAGAAAACTACAAAAAAAAAAACAAATTTTAACCCAAAATTTCAAACTTTTTTCTCAGAAGTGTTAGAATTTTTTGAGCACACAGTTTTAAAGCTCATTCAATTTAAGTCTGATAATGTGCAAGTCTCAAGTGGCTAAAAATTACCGTTGATTTTACAACGATTTTTTTAGAATTTTTTTTCGCCGAAGGTGGGGGGTTTCTTCCATATCAAAATAAATTGTATTTATTCCTTATATCGATGGCTGAGTAGAAGATCGACCTATCTCGGCAGCCAGTTCGAAAACACTCTATCTCAAAAAAACTTTTCAAGAACGCCCTATTTCAGAATTTAATTGAAAAACACCCTATCTCACTTCAAAATGTATTGAAAATATGCTGATATAGGGCGTTTTTGAATCGGCAGCTGAGATAGGGCGTTCTTGAAAAGTTTTTTGAGATAGAGCGTTTTCGAACTGGTTGCCTAGATAGGTCGATCTTCCACTCAGCCATCGATAGCAAATGCGATACTTCAAACTTGAACATTATCAAACTAAAATTAATTGACCTATAAAACTGTATACTTAAAAAATAAAATAAAATTAACACTTTGCGAAAAAAAGTTTGAAATTTGTGTGAAAAATTGTTGCTTTTTTGTAATATTTTACAAAGTTTTGAGCTTAAATTTAAATGGGTTTTGTAAGAGAATGAATAAAAAAATGTTAAAAATAAATAATTAAACATAAGTGGCAAAAAATATCACTTGGAAATGGGGCTGCTATTGATATGACCGATACTGTATGTATATATTTTTGAGCTGTCAAAACAGGTCTGATTTCAAGTTTTTTCTTTAGAACAGAAAATATGCATGTTAGTTTATTTAAAGAGAAGTTGTTACATACGTCTTTACATTCTGCTTTAAAAATAGTAAATAAAGCCGTTGTTTGTATACAGTCGGAATACATACGCATGTGTGCTATATAACATACCCTGTCGTGAATTTCGTAGTCAACTACTCATATAGCTACTTTTAGGTCCACTTATTATGGCTAACTTTTAATTGGTTTCCAAGTCATGCAAGACTCAGCCGGAGAACTATGCGTACATTTTTTTCACAAAGAAAAAAAAAATCATTATACATATGGCTCATTCCACGGTAATCGATACCGAATGAAATGAAAATAAACTTAAGAAATGTATTGTATTAGAAATAAGTAAAGTAAGAGTAAATAAATCCAACTTTCAAGACTGAAAACCAAAATTCCGAGTTTTATCTTAAAATCATGTAAAATTAATCAGTAGAAAGTAAAGCAAATTAGTCGAGGCCCCTATTTGAAAAATGGTTAGCTAATAGTGCATGTATAGTTAGTTGAGTTTCCTACAGGGATATGTGTAGACAAATACGTACACTGCCGGAACAAAGTATTGGCACAGCAAATTTTTCACAATATATACAACAATTTTTATTCTAATATTTTTCCGCCAATTTTGTATAAAAATATGGTTCATTCAACAACAAAAAACATAAAAATATAAATCCTAAACTTTGTGCAAAATTCGCGAAAATTTAGCAAATTTTCATCAAAATTTTCAACTTTTTAATCAGATTTTTTAGAATTTTTGCAGTTTTGGAGCCCATTAAATTCTAGTAAAAAAATGCTAGTCCGGAATTAGTCAAAAAACGCGTTGATTTTTGAGAATTTTTTTTGTTGAAGGTGTTTTGCATTTTTTCCATATAAAGTATTTTGGAAAAAAAAATTTTGGTATGGAAGAGACTGCGTGAAAAAAATTGCAAAAAATTAATGGTAATTCCTAGCTACTTAAAACTTGCACTTTATTTTAATAAAATTAATTGGGCTACAAATCTGCATACTTAAAAAATTCTAAAAAATCTGATTAAAAAGTTGAAAATTTTCATGAAAATTTGCTGAATTTTCGCGAGTTTTGCACAAAGTTGAGTTAGTTTTATGGTTTTTGTTGTACAATGAACCATGTTTTTATACGAAATTAGTGGAAAAATATTAGAATGAAAATTGTTGCATATATTGTGAAAAAATTTGCTGTGCCAATACTTTGGTCCGGCAGTGTACCTACATATCTCACTATTGCCTCCAGCACTTTGTACTCGTATTTATTTTGATGAATATCGGTTTTATAATCAGATTATTATTATTTGTTTTTATATTTTTTTGGTATTCACGCCAGCTCTTGTGATACAATACTCTTTATTGCTTACACTTTAATAATGTATTCGTAGCTTAAATTAATAGGCAATAACCATATATCATTTGTTGTTTGTTATCTCGATCCATTGTATCTGCTTCATATTACGCGATTTTTTTAGTTATAAAATACGAGTAGCAAGAAAAAAAAAATGCTGCCTTTGTTGTAAATTTAGTTTTTATTTATGATACAAAAAATTGATTTTGATCCTTTCTTAACTGGCGAGAAACGGCTGGCGTGTTGGAAATTAAGTTAAGACTGGTCAATCGTAAATTTTTAATTTTTTAATCTCTGTTGAACGCGTACGAAAATTGTCGTAATCTCTGGAGTCTAGACTGTGCCATCTTCTGTTTGTCTTGGTTGGCTACATTTATCTGCATGCGACTATTTTTACTCCTGAAATCACAAAAAAATTATGTCTGGTATCTAAAGGACGAAAAATACCGTTGTAAATTGGAGGAGAAGCCCGGCCAAACAAGTGGAAAAATTGTAAGCGACAAACATGCTTTAAAATGTTAGAAAAATCGCATACCTAATTTCAAAAATGACAAATTTTGAATTGAGCGATATATACAAAGATTCCAGTAAGCAAGCCCATCTCAAATATACATGTAGCCAAGGACCTGGTAAAAGCTCTTTCTTCCCCTGTTTTTGCACAGCACTGTGGGATTCTTTTTATTTAATTTTTTTATTGTAGATATTCAAGACTACAAGGAATGGTACTTCAGCATCAGACAGATCTTTAGGGAAAAATCTCGCGGCTTTCTGACTCTATCTATGCTAAAAAAAAAAATCTGCTTTGGCAGGAAATAAAAGTTCGAAATCCCATGGTGGAAAGTCCAATCAAATGGATTCTCATGCCTGGATACCATATATAAACATTCGTACATAGAGGGCTCAGGTATGAAAGATAAAACAGGTTGTAGTTTTTATGGTTGCGGCACTACTTTCGAAATATTGTTAGGAGTGTTACGATACTTTTCAACTCATGACAACGAGAAAAAAGTATGTAACAATGTGTTCAGTACCAGGGGCGGCGGGACAAGGTCCCCGATAAACTGACGAGAGAGCTCAGCATCTGCTCTGGGAGAACCGCAACAATTTTATAAACTCCGATGGTCTTTGAGACTTTATAATTAATGAGTGGATAAACTCGCAACGCAGTACCTTCATAAGTACTGAAGAACAGTGTTGCCGTTTTGATACAAAAAATGCATCCAAATGGATAAATTTTTGACTTAAATTTTCAAACCTACAATTGTTGTCGAATTTAAATTTTTATGAAAACATTTTCACCAAATTTTTATTTTTTTTTTTTATAATATGTATTTGTTTATTGAATATTTCTTTCGAAACTAACAATAGGTATTCAAATCTTACAAACTACTATTAAATTTAAAATTTAAAAATTGTCTTCAGCAGTTTTTCTCAAAATTTTGGTTTCTTGAGTTATGCGAGAGATACGTATGCATACGTAAAATAAGCTCGAAATGTCAGAAAAAAGTGTTAAAAATCTACACAATTTCTTAATCGCTTAACACGTGTACTTTAAAAACCTAAATTTTTTCAACGAATTTAAAAAATAAAATAAAATAAAATATTCGCGACCATTTTTTACAATATTTTAAAATTTTCTTATGCTATTTTTTTCTTTGTAGCAGAGTTCTATCTAGGATCGATTTTCTTCAAAATTTATACTTTCCCGGCACTAAAAAAATAAATAAATAAATTTAAAATGTAACAAATTATTTTTAGCTTCTTAAACCTCTTAAGAATTTAACTTTTTAACAAAAAAAAGTTGGAAATTCGACAAGAATTGTACCGTGGGCATCTTTGAATACATAGTAAATTTCTCGTTTGTAGCACTGTGCGCGATCCTTGTTTTTCATTTGTTGTTATTAAAACTTAACTATTTTTTATTTTCATCTTCATTGCCTTCCAGGGGATTTTTTAATAAATGAAGGCTAAAAGTTTATTCGTTCAAAGTTACTTCAACCCCATTTGTTTCTGCCATAAATAAATATACATATTTGTATATACATATGTGCATACACTGGCGGTCAAATGAGGATGAATGGTGTTTTGTTTTTAATATTTGCAATGTTTTTCAAAAACAAATGATTAAAAATCACTGCGATTCTTAGCCGCTCAAAACTTGCACTTATTTTACTAAAATTTTATAAGCCTGCTTGCCACCTGCATACCCAAAAAAATTTTATAAAAATTCTGGTTAAAAAGAATTTTTGTAAATTCTGCATAAAGTTTGAAAGTGTGATTATATGGTTTTTGTTAAAGCATAAACCATGTTTTTATAAAAAAACAACAACAAAGTTTTAGCTTGAAAGCCGTTGTAAATATGAAAAACAAAACACCATTCAGCCACTTTTGACCGCCAGTGTATCTACTGGTGCGTGATCATATAAACCGGCTTGCATGCTTCAAACTTCTAGTGAAATATGAATACATTAACACGAGTAGTACATAACAAATAAATAAACCAGATCACTGCGCTTGCATGTTTTATTCATATTTGCATTTGTCGATAAGTTCCGCACCGAACTGTCAACAAAAACCGTAACGAAATTACTTAACTATTTTTATTTGTATAACTGTGAAGAGCATGAATCATATGTAGGTGCAAAGGTGGTACACTGTAACAATTCGGTTAGCCCTCGGATAGTCCCTGTTGTTACCAGAACTAGTCGCTCAACTGTTATTTTTAACATTGGAGTCTCATTGGAAAAAGGACAACTTACTCTTAGATGGCCTATTGTGGTCAATTGTTCTTTATTATCTGGTTTTGGACCACGCGATTTATATTTGCAGATTTTTTCGTTTGAATACTTCATAAATGATTTTTCGTAGTTAAGAAAAAGCCAAAAAAATAAAATAAAATCAACAATTTGATGTTCTGTCTAATGGCATTTGAACCCGGATCCCTCCGAAAGCTAACAAAGCCACAGCCACCACATGTAAATGTGTTTTCAAATATTTACTTTGTGAGATTGGTGCATTTTAAGCTTTGACAGACAAAGAGTTGTGTTGTTTGGACGGTTTTTTTTGTGCTGAACTCATTCTCGATTAAAATTTCTAGACAGAGAGTATCGCTTTTTGTCTATCTCTAGAACGGTTGCTTAAGTTGCAAGATAACATTTTAGATGCAAAAAAATGTCCAATTCTAACCGATCAAATGAGGTACCGGTGCTTTTCGGAAAATTGGCCGCCATATTGCTGCAGGCAGTATTGCCGTTGTGCGACTAAAGGGGCAAATTTACCCTTTTTAAGCGGTAATACCCTTTGACCCGACTTTTTGAAAATTTTGATTTTTTTACCCTTTTCCAAAATTATGTGCGACTTTTGCCACTTTTCAGACATTTTTTTTTGGGAAATGTTAACAGAACCATGCTACTAAAAAATATTTCCTCCTGTAAGTACGAAAAAATGCATCACTTAAAACTTTTAAGGGAAATGCAACTCTTCTCCTTGTAGCCACTAGATTTATGTATATGTTTGCAATCCTGTTTTGTGCAAAGCGTGTCCCGCTATTTTTTTTTTAATCAACAGATTTATGCTTTCACTAGTAAAGAAAAGCATAAATAATATGGTGACCCTTTTTTCGTCAATAACCCCTTTTTTGCGACTTTCTGAAAATTCTCAATGGCAACACTGGCTGCAGGGTATGTACATACGGTGGCGGTCATAACAATAGCACCCCATTTCAAACTGATATTGTTTTCTACTTATGATTGCATATTAGTAAGTAAAGCAGTAAAACGAAACCTTGGTTATCCAATGTATTTTCCCTTCGTTATGAATTCGAAATCTAGCCTATTATCGAATTGAAACTTTAATGAGACAGAGTGATTGGCATATATTTCCTTTCAAAAATTAACTGGATTTCACTTTCTCTCTTGCTGCTTGCTATGAACGTCGGAAAACTAAAAGCCTGATTATGGAAACTTAACTTAATTTAACGGAACGTAGAACTTAGAAAATCAAAATGAAACAGATTCGGCGTGGCATTATGTTACGCTAAGTTTCAGCTGTTCAATTGTAAGCAACATCCATTTAATATAATGCTTAAGTGAGAGCCTGTAAGTTAAGTTAAGTTGTCATAATCAGACCATAAGTTTGGTTACGAGTTCGTTCTCAGTTCGATATGCATATTGGATATCGAAGGTAATTTTCGAACGTTCGCCACAATGTTTTTTGGGATTTTCATCCAAATTTCAAACTTTTTTCTCAGAATTGTTAGAATTTTTTGAGTATGAAATTTTAAAGCCCCATTTAATTTTAGTGTAATAAAGTGCAAGTTTCAAGTGGCTAAAAATTACCGTTGCTTTTAAGAATTTTTCTGCCAAAGGTGTTCCATATAAAAATTAATTGGGTTTGTGTACCTGACTAAGGGCCGTTTTCTGAATCTTTAACTTTAAAGCTCACTTTATATTTAAAGGTTGGATTAAAAATAAAGCTATGTCTGAAGTTGAGAATTTCTATTATCATATTATTATAATAAAATGCTTTACTTTAGACACAATCATAAATTTAATGCAACCTTTAAATACGGTGAGCTTTAAAGTTACAGCTTACTTAAGAAAACGGCCCTAAGAAAAAACAAACATTGACACTATTATAGGGTGATGCAGATATTTTGACATCAATAATTTGTGATACATATATAAATATTTTTTGTTGTTTCGTTTTCATACAATTGTTACTACATGCTTTGGCAAACTTAGTCATAGAGCGATACTCAGTTGAACAACGCGTTAAAGTTATAAGGCACATTTTCACCTAAACGGATATGTTAACAAGCACAACTCGTGATATAAGGACAACTTTTTTAGGGCCTGAACTAGATGATATGGACTTGGGACAATGAATGCTAATGAAACTTTTGGCCCTATTGCGAACGAAGGTCCCCAAACGCATTATCTCTCGAAACAATGAGGTCAAGCGGCTGCCAAGATCTTGCGAATTAACACCATTGGACTTGTTTCTCAGGGGCTACGTGAAAAGAGCGATCTGTGCCAATAAGCCCGAGACGACTCCAGAGCTGTAGAACCAAATCGTACACGTAAATACTATATAGTCCGAACTATGCCGAAATGTCGTGGAAAATTTTGATGTGCCGTGGTTTGAAGTTAGAATGACACATATCGTCAAAAGCGTGAATATCGGTGCCCTTTAAGATATATATGCATATCTCCAATGCGACTGATAAGTTTTTTCCAAATTACTCTTTCCGTAGGCACTCAGAACCATGGCAGCCCTCCCAAAATATTTTTGTCCCGCGCCTTACAAAAAAAACAAAATTGGTTCGTATGAATCGCCCTTAATATACATAAGTATGAGTTGCAAAAAAGGCAAATCAATTAATTCGACTTTTAATACTTACTTCCATAGAATGCGCCAGAAACAGCCAAAACTGCTGCCATTTGGCACTTCACCAGCATATGAGACTGTCATATTTTGTCGTTTATAAAATACTCTACAGGATAACTACAGCGAACGTTGAAGGAG
>NW_016178199.1:0-8015 GCF_001687245.7 Rhagoletis zephyria
AACAAAATTGATATACCCTTGTGCACAAGTGCGCTCGGGTATAAAAAAAGTTCCGTACGTCATGCGGACAGAGCCCGTCGTGTCGGTTGGGTGGGAAATGAGTGTAAAAAACCGTTGGGATTAATTAAGTAATTAATTAATTAATCTCTTGCCTATTCAGAATACGACTTTTAATTGAAACACTATAAAAACTAAGCATATTTCGAGATCACAGATTTATGGAGTCTTCTTCGGCACTTGATTGCAACTAAATTTCTCATTAATTACTTATATGTACCATCTATAAGTAAATTGAAACCGTTGTAAATCAATTTACGAGTTGTCGTTACAGTGTCCTATGATAATTATAATTAAATTTATGCTGGGCCGCGCTATCTAAAACTCATCAATCAGCACCTGTGCCGCTAACTTAAAAATACTTTCTTTTTTATGGCGTCTATCACAGCACTCAACCCATGACTTCCACACTCTCTTCACGCATATTCGACACCATAGCAATAAGAGCAACAAACGAAAAAAAAAAAAAAACAAAAAGAAAAAAGCACGGCAACGGTTATCATTGTCATGGCCATAACTATCTACGATTTTTACTGTTGTTGCGCTTTAGTGTTTTTGGCTTTTTCATAGACATAATCAAAATGCAAAACATATGATCGTCGTTTTGAGCTGTGAGTTCATCAGCTACCACTGAGCGAGCGTTCAGCAAACAGCCAACGTATGCTATTGACCAAAAGCCACTGATGATAAAGTGTTCGCACGTTGACACAGACACATGTACGAACCCAGCAGGGAAACAGCCGAACTAGTGAATTAAATTAGTAGTTTAGTATTGGGGCTTTTTTGGCAAAATGAACCAATTCGATAATTACTTGATCTCCATCAGTTCGAAATCGGTGCAATGCGCTACTTTTAAAATTTATTTTACTTTTTGAAACTAAATATCGCTGGCTAAGAGTGATTCACGAAGCTAGAACGATTAAAAATTCAACGTTTTTTTAAAGATCCAACTGTCTGTTTTATTTCTAATCGTTACTATTAAGTGAAAATAAATAAGTTCAAATTAGTCACAAAAAATGTGGTAAGTTCCAACAAATACAAATTTAGAACAGATTCGGAACTAATGAAAGAGGGACAAAAACAAAGAAAACCAGATTTCATCTGTGGAATTCAAAATTGGTTCAGATCTATCGAAAAAGCGATGAAGCGAAGCACCAAGCCATCATAAAATAGATTTGTTTTCAGCACTTCACAGATGCTTTCTCATAGTTTGGAAACGCAAAACAAAATTTTGTTTATCATTTCGAGACTGGGAGCTTCTAGAACAAAACAAATAATAGCAAGCACTATATAGAAAAAGAATATGGAATATTGAACTTGCGCGGAATTTAAGAAAAGGTTTCCATTTCCTACTGGTTCTAAATGTTGTGGAAGTGAACCAATTGAGAACAAGAGATTTCCCCTACAGGGTATGTACATTGTCTATTGAGGCTCTTCGTTGTATGTGGCTTACGCATTTCTACTTTTTGACAAACTTTTTTTTGTTGTTTCACAACTCATTCATTGTTATGATTTTGTCTTGACCAGTGAGCTGTTTGGCTTGTAATTATTGCTGGCTAACGTTTTTTTCTTTTGTTGTTGTGTGAGAAAAAAGAAAAAACAACAAAACTTAAGCTAACCACACTCGAGGCCTAGTACAGTGCGATGCAAGTGGGTTGTGTCTGTCAGCGGTCGGTAATAGTTTAACTTGAAAAAAGTGTTTTTTTTTTATTGCACTGTGTTTTTTTCTTTTTTTGTTTGAGGCTGTTTTGAGAGAGGAAATGCATGGAAAATCAGGTTTACGTGTACGCAATATGTACGTACATATGTATGTGCATAGAAAATGCTTCAGTAATTTCTTTATTTACCACGGCCAGTGAATGGCTTTATTAACAAGGTGTTAATGTGTGTGCGTAACCACGTTTGTGGCCAAGCTGGGTTTTTCGAGCAATTAATTTTCGTTAAATTACTTAGTAAAGCGTGGGTTGGTTGGTTTAAAAAGTGCCCTCTAAGTGATATGCTATGACAGGCGGTCATAAAATGTGTACTTAAGACATTAAAATGCGCTTGGGTAGCATTTAGTTTTGCAAGGAGTTTACTGTTTACTTAAGTTGGTATTAGGCGTAAGTTGCTGGTGGTTTTGGCACTTTCCCACTAAGCTGTATTGCACAATGATCTGAGAGTGGCCGAATGTTTAAAGCTCGAAATATCTAGAAACATTTGACTAAAAGAAAAATAAATTTTAAGGACTTTTGAGAGTCAAATTTAACCTGGAAACTCTCTAAAATAACTAAAAATTCTATATTCAAGATGAAAATTCTTGAAAAATCAACCCCGAAAATCCCGAAAATTGTAAGAAGATATGTAAGTAGGGAAGTAAGAATTTTCACTCCCCTTGCTGAAGTATTTTGAATCCTCGACAAAAATCTTCAGGCACCTAAGGTTTGTTTCTTCCAATTCGTCAAGGTTACTTAGAAAAGGAGTTGAAAAAAAGTTGAAATCAATTTTGTTAGCAAGTGAAATTAAAAATTTTTGCTACCTGTTTGCGAAGTCAAAGTCAATTGAATTAACCATGTAAACTGCATATTTTATATGAGTATAAATGGATAGAAGTCTAATAAAGCTCTATTTCAGAAATCTTTTTGACAAAAGGTGCCACCTGGTAAGAAATTCGCTGCTAATTTAATTGGCAAGTTACATAAATTAAATATTTTATTGTGGCAGTCAAACGAGAGAGGCTTACTTCGAAAATATTTTTGAAGAGGTTACTCTTCTGCTTGGAAAGGCTAAACCAGTTTAATTAATAAGTTAAAGGATATATTTTTCAACATATATATATGCGTATTAAACGAGAGAAAGATTTATTTCGACAAAATTTTAGGAAATTTTATGATGAATTTAATTTATTTGAGCGAAATACTTTAATAGGGACACAAATATTGACAATGTCCAGAGATATTTGCACCAATTTAAGTGACAAAATTAAAAAAATAATTGTTCACTTAAAATATAATGAGAGCATCAGCACAAATATTTAGCACGCGGTACAAAAGATTTAGCTGCAGCGGTAAAACTTTACCAGAATGTTAAAATGCATTTGACGCGAGCGAGGCACGTTAATTACTTTTTGTCACAGCTTACGTGTAGACCAACCAGTGGATGCCATAACAGTAGCTCTAAAATGAAAGACTTAAAATGCGAACCCAAATAAGTTTTGATTTAGGATTCAATAATAGCCGGCTGCCTGATATAATTTTAACTGTAGGTAGTTAAAAAAAAAACATAAATGAAAAAGCGAAGACTAAAACACCAAAAAAAAACGAAAGCCTAAATATCAACTGCCAAAAATTGCGCAATCAAAACTCAAGCAAGTAAATAAACCATAATTAAATAATTGTGGAAAACTCAAAAATTATACACCTGCAGTAAAAGGCGATTTAAACACTTTTACTTTTCACTGCAAGCCTTTACCGGCCAACGCACAAAACATACATAAATACGCATTACAAAATTCTACTACAACACAAAAACAAACAAATACATACGTGGTTGCGCATGCGTACTTCCATACCACCACCAGTAGCGCTTCCCCAGCGTTGAAGAAAGTTTAACTGCATACAATACATTTTGCATACGCACGCACATTCATGCACGCAAATCAATTACATATAATTTGCTATTACGCGCACGTTTAAACAGCTTAATACCGTCTACGCTGTGTAGCGGCAGCAGCAGCAGCAGCGAAAGGCAAATCGTAAGGTTAAAATCGCCAAGTATTGTTCCACTTTCGTTTTTTTCCCCCCCCAACTATGCCGCGGCAGTTAAGGTGCTGGCTTGCAGCCAAAGCAGCGCGTAATCGCCTACTGTTGTACTGTTTTGCTTGTGTGTTTGTATGTTTACGGCGACTTGTGCTAGCCCACTTCTTTGTATTCGCGCGCATTAATTATTAGGCTTGTTTGTAATGAAGCTTTGAAATCAATTTTTCTGTTTACTTTCATTAACTAGCATATGCCATTAATTATGTGTTACCAATGTACATATGTATGTATGTATTCGCAGCTGATTGCGCAAATCAAAATAAGTGAGTAATGGTTGGCGGTAGAGAGAAAAAAAATAGATTGCAATAATTTGTAGGAAAATCGAACAGGAAGCATTCAGCGCATAAATATTTTGCATATTTAAGGTGTAAGTATTTTACACATGTACATAAATACTTTATTTGATAAATTTCGAAACCGTTTCCCATGTTCGATTGGAATATTATAAAAATTGAGGGCGAGGCTAAGTATAATAGCCTACTTCGAAGCATTAAGGCTAAAAGGAAATTTTCTGCTAGGCGGTTAAAAATTATTTTAAGGGCCGGTCTATTTTACAAATTTTTGCGATATCGAAATTTAGGTTTTTCACTTCACCATAGATCGGTGGGTAAGGAAAGGTGGGTCGTCAGTGCAAAAGGTTGGATACCACTGCCTTAGATTAGCAGACTTTATCTAAAAAATGTAAGTGTGAATGAAAATGACAGCCAGTCCCATTTATTTTTGGAAATCTATACATATATTGAGTGCAGTTTTCAATAATGTATTGCTTGAGGTCTAACATAAAATATAGAAAGAAAAAATTACAGAGATGCTACCTTTTTTAAAATTTCTGTTTAACAAAATTGATAACCTAAAGTAAATACTGCAATACGGCTGTCAACAGAACGAAGTTTAATAAGGCTCGACTCACACAAATTTTTTTTTATGGATGCCACCTGTTTGAAAATTTTAATTTAATTTAGTTGATAAGATAAATAGAATATTGCAATATGAGTATAAACTGAAGAGGTATTGGAAAGTATTTTTGATAAAATTTATAAAAAACAGTTACAATACGGGTATCAAACAGCACCAGAAATACGTTTAAGGTGCAGTGATGCGCGCCGGGTATTTGGTAGCTTGTGAATAAATTAAAAATTTTTGTTGTTAATTTTTGAATTGCAACCAAAAATTCTTTGATAGTTTGTGCGATATCTTCAACTCGATACTATTTTACTTCACGTAACGGCAGTGAATTCAGTATCGTAAAAAATCAGGTACATATTCAAATACTTAATTGTTTTTTTTTTTTATATTCTTTTTAAAGACTGGAATTGAAGAGATAGCTTTAATTCCTTATGCTTGCAAGAGAAGACATATGCAAAAACATTTTTTTATTATTGGTTCTTACAGTCATTTCAGCCAATTTATTTAGTCAGTTTTTTGAAATTAAAAAAAAATATATTCAAAAATATTTTGGAGACCCCTAGAGCCATCTTTGCTTAGCTACCTTATTGGAATAATGTATGAAAATAAATATAAAAATGTGCTATAAGTTAATAATATAAAAATCCTCGGTCACTATGAATGAATCCGAAGTCCGTTAAGCTCCATAATATCAGGTTCGATATAACTTGACAAAAAAATTTATTCAACAAAAATATTTTTTTTTTTGTTTTTGTTATCGCTGAACCCGAATGTGGGGGTCTCTTGTATTTTCGGTCATCTGGAGGTCATGGCAAGGTCAAATTCAGTAGAATTATATTGAATATTCAGGTTTATTCAATGAATTTTTCCCTACTTGATCGTCAAATGACCTCGAACTTGGCGTGATGGGGGCTAACAGACCTCGGATTCGCAGTAAGGGCGTCGAATAACATAGTCATATAGAGGTTGGTTCAATATGCAGAAACTTTTTTTTTGTGTAAACCTGTGTTATCTTCACAAAATATTTGAAAAAGTTAAAGAAAATATTTGGTTTGACGTTAAAATTTTTATTTACCTTTTTTTAACCCAAAACCATATTAAGATTAAAAAAACTAGCAAGCTCATAAGTCGACTTCATTGACGTCACACCTTTTATATGCATAAACTTCCTGACTGAACTACCCTCATTACACGTTTTCTTTTCTTCTATAATTGCATACTTTTCTATGCTCGCATTTTTATGCAGATTATGAAATGCATTACTGCCATTGCATTATACTTTTGTTTTCATTGTAAGCAGCTGTGTACGCAAATGTGTCAGTATGTATTTTATTGCATGCATGCTGCCATTATTTGCATTGTGCCGCTTTACTTTTAGTTTCATTGGCGTGAAAGTTGCTCTAATGAACTGGAGCATACAAACATTTTTTGCTTAAGGCGCGGTTTTTCTGTAATTCATTCTATGCAAACAAGTCTATAATGAAGGAAGCAATGCTGCCAAGGCGATGTGGGGGGGCAATAAGTAGTATAAACAGTTTTAGAGCCAGTAAACACAGTGCATGAGCGTGCGGGTAGCATAAGTGCATAGTAATTATAAAAGAAAAAAATAAAGAAAAAAACTGATAAAAGTGCAACAATTGCGAGTTATGCAAATCTGTTGCTGCAGCAGCTTTTAAATACATACATTGCTGATAAAAAAACAAAAATAATTACGCATACTTTACTTTTTGCCCGGAAAATATGCAATGTTCGCATTTCTATGCAAAATTCAATTCATTTCGCAAAGTGGAAACTTCCTGCCCTTAAATATATTCAAGGGGAAGTGCCTAATAAGTTTTGCATATACTAGTTTTGCAATTTTTTTACTTTCTTTGTTTGCAAATTTGTTTGCTTTCTATTTTCACACTCCCACTTATCAGCTGGGTTGGCTAACATTTAGTTAGATGTGTAACGTCAACTGTAACAACATCAGCTCCTTTGCCAGCAAACACCTTCTACACTGCGCTGCCGCGTGCTCGTCATCATCAATCATATACGCAACGGCAGCCAAAATCCGCTAAATATAATACGCATGCGCGTGTGGCTGCTGTGCCACTATCTGAATTAGCATAACGAAAGGCAATTAATATCGAAGATTTATGAGAATTGCGCTTTGAACTAAAAGCAATGCTTGCATTTTTAATATATTTAAGCTATATACATACATATATACATATGTCATAACAAATTTCCACGAATCAGTGAGGCAGCTGCCAAGTTTCAAACACTTTCTAAACATAGCAAATCATTTGAAATGCCAAATCTTCGGCAATTTGCATTGAAATGTGTAAAATATGCCGAAAAATTTCAACAGTAAAAAACTAAAATTAAAACGGAAATTTGCTGCAAGGAATCTTCATTTACTTTTGCCTATCACTAATGAGCGGAAAATTTTGCTGCCAACCGAAAAATTAGCTTGCCTGAGGGCTTAACACTTTTTCTGTAAAGTGTTTTAAAAGCTCATTTTTCTTTTTTGGCAAAACAAATACATACAAAAATAGTAAAAATTAAAAAAAAAATGGAATAAGCTGTTCTAAATAGTAACACTGCTAGTTAATATAGTCCGAGACATTTTCAGAACCAATTCGGGACTAGTTCGGAACTTCTTCAAGATAATTTCGGGACTAGTTTAGGACTTTTTCCGGATTATTTCCGGACTAATTCAGGCTGGTTTTGGTATAATTTCGGAACTTGTTATGAAATTTTCAGGACCATTTTAGGCTTATTTTTGGACCAATTCAGGGCTAGTTCTGAACACTAGCTCAGAACTTTTTCCGGGAAGGATATTGGAAAAATACGAGAAGATGGTAACAATATTTGGAATCGACCATTTTTGATTTGAATGAATTTTGGTCAGAATATTTCTTTTATCATGTAGTGCAATTCCGCCGAAGGAAACAATCAAATTTTTTCCCCCAAGTTATGGCAAATTTTAAATTCGTCTTGTTTTAAAGGCAATATTCAGGGCTATAAACAGAAATATAAAAAAATCGCAAAAAATGAATGTATTTTAAAATTTTTGGGAAAATTTTTTTATACAACCCGTCAGCTGATCTTAAAAAATGCTGAAAATTTCAATAAGGTGTTTTTTAAAGATACGATTTTTTTAACTTTGAAAAACAAATTTTTTGCAAATTCTAATTAAAGTTATGTTAAATAACTTTTTATTTGATTAAAATTTAGTTTTAATTTAGCGTTTCGATTTTTTTTTTTTTT
>NW_016178200.1:0-8012 GCF_001687245.7 Rhagoletis zephyria
CTAATAAACAATCGTGGTACAAAGCTCAATAAAAATATTAAACATAAAAAAATTACATTGGAAAAAATGAAAATTGTTGCTACTTTCTTTCTTAGTAAATTTGTTTGCTTATAGAAGCATCGATCCATCCTTTTCAAGGTAATCAGCGGTTGTGCTGCTGAGTTGGCCGGGCGTTTCAAAAGCTGCTATTCAATCGCTTGTTTTGTATGGAAAAAGGTTTCACATGCAACTAGATTTTAACAATTTGGAATTTTTGTGAGAAGAAATTAGATATATTTGACATTTTCGAAACCAAATAATTTGAAAAAAAAATCAAATCAGCTGATACTACCTGTTCAATGTGCATTGATCGGGATCATAAAATTTATTATATTAAGCTGCATCCATTGAAAATTCCTTCGAAAATCGATTTTTTTTTGTATAAATAAAATTAGTTTTTAGAAATATTTTTTTCCGATACAAAATAAAAAAAAATGTTTCAATGGCATCAAAACAAGTACCTACATAATTAAGAATTTTAAAAATTTTAAAGACAAGCTTTTATTAGTGTTTAAAAAAAAGAAAAATCGACCTCAGCTGCACCCATTTGAAAATTGCTTCGAAAAATTATTAAAAAAAAAAATTTTCTATACAAATTTAAAAATTTTGTTTAAATAGATTCAAAAACAGTTATTAAAAATTAAAAATTTTAAAGGCAACATTTTATTAGTATTTAAAAAAAAAATCGACCTTCGCACCACCTAGCGGAAAAAATTCGTGTGGGGTTATTTCTTTCCATTTAAGTAAAGTACGTTCCAAATACCGGGTGTTGAGCTAAGTTTGAAGTTTCGAGTCTCTGGCTCATCGGAAAGTTGGTTAAAAATTGAATGTAAGATTTGATTACACACAGGTGAAATATATTTAAAGCTTGTAATAATGAGATTTTTTGAGGTATTTTCCAATCGATCTAGCTCACGTAATCTGAATTTGTTTTTCCAAATTTGGCGAAAGTCTTAGAATAAAACAGATTTTCTAATTCCGGTGGAAATACTGCAACTATTATTGGTGAGGCACCCTAATGTACATATGTAAAAGTATTACAGTTGCAATATGTTACATGCCATACACGCGTACATAAAATTTAAAAATAATGGAAATTCGCTCAAATGTTTCTCATACGCCTCGACATTTTCCGTGGATGCAACACAGACTGACGGAATTTTTTGCACTTTGCAATCTGCCTCTTTGGCTAAAAATAAGCGTTTAGCTTTACGTTGAATTTCAGCATTCATTTCACTTGTTTTCTTATTATTTAAATCATCACTTTGCTCTTTTTTTCTACTGTTCTTTAAATACCATCACACTTCCACCATCATATCTGCCAATGTCTTTGTCACTGTATGTTTAAATAATTTTACATTTTTATTGTCTTACTTGTCGAAATTATAATCCTCGATTTTTCTTTTTAAAATGCATTTATATTTTTTCATAAAGGCTAATTGGAGCATTCAAACCAAATTTAAGGCGGAAAAAATTTATTGCTTTGCATCGGACACAGCCAAATTGACCGGAAAATATTTTATTGTTAAAAGGAATTTGTTTTGAAATTTACCACCTTTATAATTTTATGCTATCTTACATGAATCATGCTTGATGAATTTTTTTTTTTGCATGAATCTGAAATGAAGACTGTAATGCTGGGTGTCCCAAATATTTGAATAAATCCTGAAAAAGAAAGCTAATTCAAGCCCCTTTTTTATCGACTTACATTACCTTGATACGAGTCCCGAAATCTAAGATTTAAATTGCAGTTATCTGTTTTACCTAAGTAGAAAACCAATCTGTCGTTACTGTAGTTACAACCAACACCTTTCCAGCTAAGCGACTTGAAAGCAGTACAGTCAAAACTCGATAATTCGAATTAATAATTGCAGTGCCGATTCGAACTATTCAGATTATCGGGTAGCTGTAGAATATGAAAGTTTTTTTGAGAAAACAAAATTTTTAGTAAACAAATCAAATACTTTTTTTAAGCAACTACTTCTTAAAAATGAAAAACTTAAACAAAAGTTTGAATTTTTTGTCAAATCACTCTCAGCACACCACGTAAATCGTTAAAAATTCACTGAAAACATTAGCAAAGCATGCAATTCCCATTATAGACGGGCAATTAATTCGAATTACTGAGTAGCCAATTCTGCTGAGAACAGCCGTACGGATTACCGAAATATGGGGATTATCGAGTTTCAATTGCATCTCTTTTTTTTAAATGCAGACTCTGTTGTCACATGACCTCAAATGAATACCAGATATTAAAGTGTCACAAAAAACGCTTGTCGACGATCAAGACTAGTTAATGTTCTGTTGATTTGGGTGGCCTTGTCGGATGTCTCGCCTCAACAATTTGCGCTAACATTTACGTTCCGTTTCAAACTCCCAATTTTATCTGAAAAATGAAACCACGAAATATCAGAAGATGGTTATTTCTCTTAAATCCAGCCTGAGGAGTTTAAGAAACGATGAAGTTGCAGTGTGTTAATGTAACTTATTTTTATTAAACCGCAAAAAAGTCTAGCCTAGAAACATCATTCTTATCTTACTAAGTGCTCGATAACTGCACAGGAGATGCTCTGCCGTTTCTTCTGCATCTGGTAAGTGCCAGCCAGTATGAGTACTCAGGCTTCAGTGTCCTATGAAAACGTCAGTTAGTCGAGGCAAATCCTTCTTGTTCACTTTGGTGATAACTGAAGCATTATAGGTGCACCACAAATAGATAGATAGATATTTCGAATTTCCGTTAGCCACATTTTTCCAGTGTAACGTCATACCTGTCATCTTAAGCCGAAACCCGCTCTCTACATTGTTTTATTGTGATTGATACTTACAGAGCCAAATACCCTGTTCGGCACCTGGCTGTCCGAGAAAATAGCAATTCGTTTTCCAGTTAATTCTGGGGCTGAAACTATTTTATACGACTTTCTGATAGCAAAAACTTACGTCCGAAAAAAACACCGGTCAAATCTGGTAGTGAAATATACATTTTTCGATTTGTAAGTCGCAATCTCTGTGAGATTAAAAAAAACGATCCCACTGTTGGACACTGACTTGACTAAGGATTGACAAGTCTCGTTCGAACAATTTCACTGAGGATAGACGGTTCTCTTCTGCTTTTTTTTGCTTGAATTTTGACTCAAAACAAAAATTAACCGACCCAAAATTCATATGAATCGATAATTGAACCGTGTAAAAGCCTTCTACTTATATTTGGAAAAATTTAAAAAATCGAAGTTCTTGTGTAACTACCCAAACAAAGTTCATCTATATGCTGCTGAAAAGCCCTTGATCTTACAAATATCATACATATATGTAAAACCCTCAAATAGGATTGGCCATTGTTTTTCGCGATAGACTGGCTGTAAGTATTATGGTGAAAACAAATTGCCTACAAAATTGTGACAGAATTGTACTTAATGGTAATAAACTCTCTGTTGCGACCACTAAGGTCAATTTCAGATTAGCTATTTAATGGTTAAATAAACAACTGGGTATTGTTATTGGAAGTCTCCTGAAGAGAACCAGAGTTTACCGATCGAAAAATATTGATTTTGGAAAACTTTGAGCGCTTTGAGAGACCTCTAAATATTTTTATATTTTTTGATTTCGAAATAAAAAATAAGGGGTATAATTTTTCGGTATAGAAAAATCCTTGGGGGTGGAGCATAAAATTTCCGACCTTAGTTTTTCCACATGCATTTTTAGACCACGATAATGTTCATATCTAAAATAGCAGCATAATCACATTTGCTTTATTTAAATTTCAAGGTTGATCCACGCAATAAAAATGTTGTTCATGACTTTCAAAAAAGCAAAAAAGCGTATTTTCCTTTGGTGCGAAGTCTGACGACACAAATTGGAATTAAATTTTTTTGTTTTTATTTATGTATGCTTTCATATAAATATTTTTGATATAGTTAAGTTAAATGATGTGAAAAGTGTTTTTATTTATCTTCAAATGACTAGCGGATATTTAAAAATACATTCTCTGCAAGGTATTTTTAAAACATATCTAAATTCATAATTATGTATATAGTATGTATGTGTATTAGAGTGGTCCAATTTTTGTGTGGCGCAAAAAAATTTCATCCTAGAAAACGGGGCTTAGTTTTTTCCTTTTGATATTGGTGATTTTTATAAAATGACGCTGTTGCCATGACAATTGAAGCTTGTGACATTTTTTTAGATAATTTAAATTTGAAATGTTCTTAGGTTGCTTAACCAATTGTTAGATTAATGTATGTACACAATAATTCTAGAGTAAAATATGAGCATCATGAGCATCTTTTTTAAATTTATACTTAGAAACGTAAAGTTTGGTACAAGCACCTCTTTCAGCAAGGGAAGCAATTTTGGAAGGCGCCCCAAGCCCTATATCGGAAAATCTACTTAGGGATCACTCGAATGTGTATACATGTGTACATGAGGGTGGTAAACATTTTTTTTTACAGCCACCGCCCACAACTGAAGAATATCAAAGAGTCAAGTATTTTTTCTTTTGTTATGGGTAAACAGGTAAACCATCACAGAAGCTCGCCCATACACAGCAAAATAGTATGCGACCAAAATATTATTATTATTTACCACATGACGCATAAAATATAGTTAGTAAAATATTCTTATTCGATTAACAAATATTTTTGTTTAATTTTATAGCAATTCTAAGAAAAAATTAATTTTTCCTATGTAAAATGAAATATTAATCGATTTCACAATAAAAAGATGCGTTTCTCCTTATTTTCGATACTCTTCAGTGCTGGGAGAGGTAGCGATTAAAGTTAATTTTCCTACATATTTTTGGGGCACCCTAACGTAAAAAGTAGTATATAGTGGTACAATTTCGAAATGTAAAAAATTATCGAATATACATACATGCATACATATACACTCAGAAAAAAGCATCTCCTTAAAACAAGAAAACAGTATCCTTATTTTAAAGTTAGTGTTTTTTCCTTAACATTACGAAAAATTTACTCAATTTGAGAAGTTTTTTCTTAATTCAAAAATAGGGCGTCATTATTTTGAGGAAGTAAATTTACTCAATATAAGTAATAATTTCCTCAAATAATTTTGAATTTTGTCAGTGCTGTTAAGACAAAGTTAATTGCTTTCCTGGCAAATGTCGGCTGTGGCGTCGCGTGAAGACTACTGCTTCTGGTTCTGAGATCGCAGGTTCGAGTCCGGTTGGAGGTGGTTAGAGTAAGGTAAGTCAGTTATTTCAATTTAAATATGAAATATAAATTGCAAATTGTAAAATTAATTTCATATATGGAAAAACCTAAATTTTCAAATACGATAAAAAACAAATTAGATATTTTTTAAATACAAATTGAAAAATTACAATAAAAATAAATAACTAAATAAATAAAAAATAAAAATAAAATTATTAAAAAAAATCCTGCCCTGGGACTCGAACCTTGCATCTCTCGACTAGAGCTCCAGAGCTTTGCTCTGTCGGCCATTGCCACTATATGAGCGCCACGAGCAAAATGACATACTTATTCCTTTCACGGGGGATGAAATGGCAAGTAAATTTTTTCTAAAAACTAAGGAATTGTGTTTTNCTTAAACTGAGTCAAATCGTTTGCTCATATTAAGGCAGTCATGTCATTGGAGCCATTTCAAGGTAATATTTCCTTAGAATAATATACTTTTTTCCTAGCATCAAGGAATGTTTTTTCTGAGAGTAGTGAGATATATTTTTTGCGATATTTTAAAGTCAAATATTTATGAATGTGAGTCGTTACATGTATGTATCAAGTAAAATCAGAAATTGTCCTGTACATTCTTTATACATACACATGTGCTAAATTTTCACGTGGCATTATGTACATACATATAAAATTTTGGTTAGTGCTCCTTTCGTGCCGCCATTCATTATTTCGCCCAATTACAAACAAATAAAATATTTAATTGAGCCGCGACATGTTTGATTAAGCGATCTACTTAAATAAATTTTGATTCAAGTGTGTGTGCAAATACCTAAGTACATAGATAGCACATGCACAAATATGTATATAGGGGACATTCCACGTCAACTGGATCAGTACGATGGGCAAAATTCGATGGGACGGATTATAGAGATTAAGGTCTTAAAATGATCGACTAGATGTCCTCTATTGTAATCAGTGTGACAGCGGTTTTTTATGAATTTGGGATTGCGGATTACGATTTAAAAAATTTAAAATGGCGGATTCAATATGGCGGGCAAAACNTAAGTAAAATCAGAAATTGTCTCATCCTGTACATTCTTTATACATACATATGTGCTAAATTTTCACGTGGCATTATGTACATGCATATAAAATTTTGGTTAGTGCTCCTTTCGTGCCACCATTCATTATTTCGCCCAATTACAAACAAATAAAATATTTAATTGAGCCGCGACATGTTTGATTAAGCGATCTACTTAAATAAATTTTGATTCAAGTGTGTGTGCAAATACCTAAGTACATAGATAGCACATGCACAAATATGTATATAGGGGACATTCCACGTCAACTGGATCAGTACGATGGGCAAAATTCGATGGGACGGATTATAGAGATTAAGGTCTTAAAATGATCGACTAGATGTCCTCTATTGTAATCAGTGTGACAGCGGTTTTTTATGAATTTGGGATTGCGGATTACGATTTAAAAAATTTAAAATGGCGGATTCAATATGGCGGGCAAAACTCTGGTGGATTCATATTGGATCTACCATTTATGGCGGAAAAGGCAATTTTAACTTATTTAACATATGATCGTATGTGCATGGCGTATGAGTTACTTAGACAAGAAGAAAATGTTACTCATACACACACTCGCTCATAGCACACTCGATTTTAACTTTTCCGTGTCTGCAATTTTAAATTTTAAAAATATAATTGAAGATGCGTAATCAGCGATATTAAGAAACCCGGCTTGCAAAGTTTTAGGCGAACCGCAAAAAAATAAAAAATAAACGCGTTAATGTTTGGTTCTACAGAGGTATACAAGTTGTAAAGCAAAATGTAGTTTACAGTTGGTTTAGATGCCAAAATAATTTTTTCAAAAGGCCACTCGGCGTCCAATGAGAGACATCTAGGCGATCGTTTAAGACCCTAATCTTTGTAATCCGTCCCAAAGAATTTCGCCCATCGTACTGATACGGTTGANAATATGGCGGGGAAAAAAATTTAAATGGTGGATTCATATTGGATCTACCATTTATGGCGGAAAAGTCAATTTTAACTTATTTAACATATGATCGTATGTGCATGGCGTATGAGTTACTTAGACAAGATGAAAATGTTACTCATACGCCATGTAAGCACACTCGATTATAACTTTTCCGTGTCTGCAATTTTAAATTTAAAAATATAATTGAAGATGCGTAATCAGCGATATTAAGAAACCCGGTTTGCAAAGTTTTACGCGAACTGCAAAAAAATAAAAAATAAAGCGTTAATGTTTGGTTCTCCAGAGGTATACAAGTTGTAAAGCAAAATGTAGTTTACAGTTGGTTTAGATGCCAAAATAAATTTTTCAAAAGGCCACTCGGCGTCCAATGAGAGACATCTAGGCGATCGTTTAAGACCCTAATCTTTGTAATCCGTCCCAAAGAATTTCGCCCATCGTACTGATACGGTTGANTTTAACTTTTCCGTGTCTGCAATTTTAAATTTTAAAAATATAATTGAAGATGCGTAATCAGCGATATTAAGAAACCCGGCTTGCAAAGTTTTAGGCGAACCGCAAAAAAATAAAAAATAAACGCGTTAATGTTTGGTTCTACAGAGGTATACAAGTTGTAAAGCAAAATGTAGTTTACAGTTGGTTTAGATGCCAAAATAATTTTTTCAAAAGGCCACTCGGCGTCCAATGAGAGACATCTAGGCGATCGTTTAAGACCCTAATCTTTGTAATCCGTCCCAAAGAATTTCGCCCATCGTACTGATACGGTTGAGGTGGAACGTCCCATATATATTTTACGCGCTGTGTAGGAAAAATTTAACT
>NW_016178201.1:0-8011 GCF_001687245.7 Rhagoletis zephyria
CTTTTTATACCTGTTCGGGTATAAAGGGGAACAATTAGTCTCTTCATAGTACATGCTCGAACAAATACAAGTAATGATTAATAAAAAAAAAAGTTAAACGGCATTTTACTAAAAACCATAATTCAAATTCTTAAACAAGTTCTTACTATCAAATTCGATATTTCAAATTTTTCGGGCTCCCGTGATTAATGCAAGCGAATCCCGGGATTTTCGGGACGTCAAAAACACCGGGATCCCGGGATCTATGACATCCCTAGTATGTATGTGTGCAGCATTTTTAATCAGTTATTAAACAGATATCTACATATGTTGTATGTATCAACCACGGCAACAAAGTGAATTCGTATTTATTTATGTCTTGCTAGTGATGAAATTTTTATATAAGTGCGGATCAATATATCTGTTCGAGTAAAAAAATAATTAAAATTCAATTTTAATTGTGTACTTTACTTCTTAATTATTTTCCTCAAAAACTGTATCCACATCCACACAATATAAAAACGGAAGCATAATATAAAACAATCAATTCTGTCCCTATTATTCACTGCCTATTGAGTAAAGAAGCTCAACGAAAATTTTTATCAAAATCATCATTAGGGCTGCTCAGGATCTTGTGCACATGATCTTGCATTTGCATTTTTCGGTGCATTTGTAAATTCACAACAATAAAATGCAAACGGTTGCCATGGTAGCAAGCATAAAATTTGCAAATGCAAATCCAAGACCATTTTCACAATGTCCTGAACAGCCCTAATGATTGTAGTTAAATGTTTAAAGGGTCGTATACTTCCACAGCGTGGAATTACGGTCTTATACTGCTATTCTCTTACTTTTTACTGTTCGAAAATTGTTTACGCTCAAACCTACAAAAAATTCTTGTAAAATATTTTCACATTGGTTCACAGTATCAACCAATGTACATCTATTAGTTGACCAAAAGTCAAAAACAGCTGTTTTTCTATTAGTTAACTAACGACTGTGAAAACCGACCTCTTTTATCTAACCCACCGTTTAAAAAATAGTTTACTTCTTAAAAAATAAAATGAAATACAACTGCTTATCATATATTTTTTGCTTTAGTGAAATGAGAGGAAATATTAATAAATATTCAGGATTCTTATATGGTTTGCGCTTCTATTAGGGCTTTTTGGTATGGGAGTGTGTCCGACCGCAAACTAATGGAGTATTAAAAAAGGCATTTTCGAAAAATTTCTAGCAGGGCCTCTTGCAATTATATATAATAGTAAATTTTTTCTTAAATTAACAACATACATACATGCATGCGTCGAAACCATCGAATTTCGAAACAGCCGCATTTTTTTTTGTTATTATTTGGTTTCAGCTCTGGTTAGATTTAGTAGAAAGCATAAAGTTTATTTCGATGAATATTTTTTTTTCAACCTCAACAAATATGTATTTTAAATGGGCAATAATTAGGTCAATTAATCACTTCCATTTCAGAATGATAACGTCGAAAAAGAGGGATTACTGTTTGACTGATTTTTTGAGGAAAAGTATAATTTTACAAGTAAATTAGACCGAGTACTATACGAAGAATATTATGTATGTATATTAGGGTGGTTCAAAACAGCATGTAAAATAGTAAAGTCGGAATTTTTATGCTCTCACCCCCTAGGATTGTTCTATATCGAAAAAAGTATACCTTACTTTGTTTTTTGAAATCAAAAAATATTTAGAGGTCGCTCAAAGCGCTCAAAGTTTTCCATGTATTTTGTATGGGAAAAAAGGAACTTGAATTCTGGAAAATCAATAGTTTTCGATCGGAAGACTCTGTTTCTCTTCAACAGATTCCCAATAAAAACCCTAATTATTTGTTTAACAATTTTTTCTTAGTAACTATATTTTATAGGACCGCCAAAACCCCTATAAAATGCCAGAAAATGCAATGGGGGGATAAATAAAAAATCTTTCTTTTAAAAAAAAATTGGTAAATAAATAATTGAATATTGTTATTGTAAGTCTCCATAAGGGAACCAAAGTTGCTTTTTTCCCATACAAAATACATGGAAAAGTAGGTATTTGGTAGTTCTTAACTTATACGAAAATATTATATGAAAAATGCATTTGCTATATTACTTAATTAAATAAATACAAGAAATAGGTAACCATGAAATAAGCAGCATCCTTCTTCTTACACAAAACCCAATTTTATGTTAATTTCAAATTGTACTCATACCTTTTAGTCATTATATTTACAGCGTATAAGTACTGCAAAACAAGACGAACTGAAAAAGCACATTATTTAACAATTCTTAAGATTGCGGCTTCCCGTATAGAATCTCAAATTTGCTAATCAAAGAGAAATTAATTTAAGATATACATACGCTCTAAATATTGTTTGTTTAAATTTATGCATATTAAGAGAGGTAACCAGTTGCCTCTCTTAATAGTTACAAATTAATACTGCGTATTAATTAAGTTAAACACTGTGTAGCGGAGAGCAAAATTAAAATTTATCAGTATTTGTTGAATTCTAAACACATAACTACACAGCTTTACACATAAAATATTTAAAATTGATTAGATATGAGCACTTAATGTTTCTTATTAGTAGTAATGTTATTTTACGTTCAATTGCCTGCAATTTTAAACATTTCATGTCTGAAACCAATTTTGGACATCGTATGCGTATACTTGACAGAGTTTTTTTTTTTTAAAGAAGTAATTTAAAACCAAGTAGTATAATGTAGCATTCCTTTTATCCTTTAAACCACAACGAATTTTTTAATGCAACTTAATAAAAATATTGACTTGCTAGTATCGGATCTTTTTTCACGCTTATTTGCCAAGAGTTCTTTCATGGCTTGGCGCTAATGAGTCTATCGCAATCGTATGCTGCGAATGGTTCATTATACTAAAGCCGGCCTTCCGACATAGGCTATAAGTATTCCATACAAACGCAGATATATATGTTCTAAATAAGTATGCAACAAATCCGACTACAAATACGGATTTTTTTAAATATTTCGACTCATGCGCTTCCTATCGGGGAAAAATGTGGAGTTATATTCCCTTTCATGTAACTAATATACATTCCATATATGAACGTTATCGGATCATAAATACGGTTTTGTTTTTCAAATATCTCGACAATTATTAAACATACGCTTTTTAGAGTGTAGAAAAAATGTTTTAAAATACAAGAGTTAAGAAAAAACATAAATTTTTAGAGATTCCTGTGGTGAAAGAAACTTCCTTGAGAATATATCTATGACAATTGACGAAGTTCTTTGTCTGGGTAAAAAACCGACAAAGGTTGTAGTTATTTATTGTGAAACACTCATGGTTTGGCGCCAAGCCATATTTTGTTTATTTTAAATAGATTTTTGTTTGAAGTTTTTCGTTCGAATAGGCATTCGTTTTGCACTTCACAGATGCTTTTTCATGGTGTGGAGACATAAAATAAAAATGAGAAACAATAGGTCTATCATTATCTAAGTATTATGATTTTAATATGTTTCGTCAGACGGTAATTATACCCTAATGTAACTTAGCACGCACTGCTGCACACCCAGGTACGTGTTTTCAAATGTTCAGTTTGAATTACGGAAAATCCCATGAAAACGAAGAGTGGTAACTTTTATCTAAATGCTACTAAAAGAAAAATATCAACAAATGCAGACATCTGTGAATCTACTAAGAATATTCACCAAAAGTAACATAACATAACTTCAGTACGATCGGGGTTACATAAGCTAAATTGGGAGGAGCTGTTAGTGGTCACACTTAATGGGACGAAGTGGAACTGCTCGCAGGAAATTGCTTCAGGTCTCGAAGCTTTTCTCAAGGGTTTTCGAATAACACATGTCCACAGCTAAGCCACCACACTGCTGCAAAATCAAATAGAATATCTAAACCCAAATAATGCCAACCCCAAAAAGCAGGCCAAAAGTCGGAATAATCAACTTTGATATACATAAGTTTATTTATGTAAATATATTATTTGTTCAGCCCAAAGCCTCTGCTGCTAGCGCTGTGTTTTATGGTTTATATAATAATTGTTTTTGTTATGTAAGTATTTTATAAAAAAAAAAAATAAAATATTATTTATTAAGCTAGATAGCGATAAAAGTTTCCACAGCTACTTAATCGCTGACATAAATATGTAAGTCAATGAGATCACACCATTATAGTGAACAAATTCTGTCTTTGCGCTTCCAATATGTAGTTGCATTTGTTTCTTTTATTTGTTTAAAACTTGAAATATGTACTAAATACTTATATGAGTGTGTATAATTTAAAATCACATTTTGACTTGGTTTTTAATATTACAATTCTTTGAATCGCTTTAAAAGAGCCCAATTGCAATATTTATTTTAATTCCAAATTTTAAACAATTCAGATCAGCACCAACCACGCTAATATTAATTTTGTCGTGTTTTAATTTGCGAAACCCTTAAATTTCACGCCGACTCCGAACAGCAAATTTTTTATGAGAAGTTCTTCATGGCAGAATTACGTTCGTAGATTTATTAATGCATGCGGAGGACTCTCACTGTTAGAAGCAACATCTTTAAATTTTGCTCGGAGCAGGCAACGAATCTGAGTGCTACCAAGGTTGTAGGCAATGGCCACCCTCACATTGTTTTTCTGCCTTGAAAAAGCTTCTCATAAAATCTATTTATTTACCATTGGAAGACGGCGTAAGTCCCTCTGTATGTGCAACACAACATCAAGACGCTTACTACAAATTCAAAGAGAAGCTTGGTCAAACACTTAGCAAAAGTGTAAGCAGCAAATATTCATTTTGTTTATTTAATTCCCAAAACATGCAATACAAAAAGTTAGTAACAATGTGCCGGCGTGTATCCTATACTACTGAACCTTGTTATAGTAAGAGCTTATAACTTTTCACTTATATAAAAACCGCGTATTTTTATTGAAGGTTATAATTGTCACATACATGTAAATTAATTCAAATTAAATTTTTAAATCAAATATAGGAGGTAAGCAGGGGAGTTGACAAGACATAAATGGCCGTGATAAGTAGATAAAAGCTTTTAAAAAAATATATCCATATGTATATATATATATGTAAGCATACATAAATGTACATATGCATGTAAGTTCGTATGTATTTATATATGTATGTATGTATATCAACAGATTCCCAAGCATAGATATGTGCATAAGCAGTGAGCTTTGTATTTGTTTTTGGGAAAAATTGGAAAAAGCAACAGAGTCAGAAGTTATAGTTTTGATTTCGGAGATTGCTATATCTCCTCGAAAGACTTATTTCTACACTTTAGCGGGAATCCAATCCACACTGTGCGTCATATTCGGATATGAGGTAATAAATTATCCTCTATATGTTCAAGCTTCTTACATGCATATATGTATGTACATATCGCACACCTAGATCTAAAGTGAGCTAACTCAAAATTCATAGAGGGAAATTCAGCTGCTTGTGGAGCGTAGAGATGAAACGCAATTAATACAAAAACAGGTATAACAGTAGTTTTTTAGTCAATCGACTAAATAATCATGAAGAAAAAAATATTTCCAATAATTGTATGCCAGTGCTATGAGTTGATTTATGTAAAAAAAACGCCCAAAATTAGTTTTGAGTGGATCGCACTGTAGATCTAGGTGTGCGATATGTACGTACTCATAAGTCTTCAATTAAGTAAGAACACGTTGTCATTTGGGACAAAAAATTGTATTTTCGATTGATATAAATTATTATGGCATTAACATTTCTTTAAGAACTAAAATTAACGGTCTCGGCAAAACAAAAAAACAAACCTGAGAAACTTAATTCTAATATATCGATGAATGTTGTTATTAAAATACATATGCCATATTGTTAACTTAATATAGAAATATCCTTACTAATTTTCTTTCAAATTCGAGCTTTGTCCAAAAAGGTCTATAGATTAAGTTTTTAATAAAAACCCAATAAAAATTAAAAGCAGGTATCATTAAATCAGTTATGGTATTTATTTAAGAAGAGTCTTTTGAAGAAATTCCGAGCTGAAGAAGTTCAGTTTTCATTCAGTATTTTAATTACTCTTCAAAGGGATGGAGATGTTATATAAGCCCCTTCTACATATATTAAAAATGCGATATACAATTTGTCTGAACTCTGAGGTTAGTGGAATGCTTCGCAGAAGTAGCCAAAATGTGAATCGTAATGAAGAAATGTACTGATTAGTGAAACTTTTTTGCCCTAGCAAACGTGTAAGTGTTAAATATTTGATGTATTATGGAACGAATTTCCGTCATCCCTTGTCAAATTTGGTTTGGAGACAAACCGGTTTCGGCGTTGTGCCATCTTCAGTGTCAAAAAAGGAAATGTTAAATATTTATTTATTTTCTTTGTCATACTGAATTATTTTTAAGCGAAGGGACAGACGGAAAACGAAGAAATTTGCATAGGGATTCCTTATTGTTGCCATGTTAATTTTCATATTCAATTAAAACCATATTTTATTTTATTAGGTATGTAGTTTAAGTGCAAGACAAAATCAATGGGAAATCTGTTGTTTGTACGCTAAATTAATTACTTAAATACATAGTATATAAATAACAAAACTATCTATTTGATTTTGCTACATTATGGCCATGCGGGGTCCAGAGGATCCTAGACAAAAATACGTCCGTACTAATCGATCTGTGTACACCGAATGATGTCCCACTGGTTTTCCAAATGGCCTGAAATTATTTAATTAAACTCTAGTAATAACAGGTGAAGTCACCAAATCGAATTTAAATGGTTTTTATATAAAATATGTAGCCGAAAAGTTGGGCTGGGGTCCACTCGACCCCGTCTGATCATTGCGGGTTGAGAAAATATACTCGAAAATCACAAAATTTCAGAGGAGTGAAGTATTATACGAAGCTTAAGGTTTAACAACGAAGATTAACTGCTTGAAAAAGGAGTTGTGTTTGTTTACAAATTATTCAGTAACTTGCCAGCAACTCTCCAGTAACTTTATTTCTAAGAATTCGCAAGTTTCATGAACAGCTGGTTGTTTATTCGCAGCGATTTCCTAATAAAACAATATACATATTTTATATTGAAAAAGGTTTATTTTGTGAAATTCAACAATAAAAACCCACAAACAGTTTCTCTATTAGCTTAAATTTCAACCAGCAACATGCGATCAGCTGTTTTTCGTACTGGCAAATTCTTACAAGTAAAAATTTATCCAGTAAAATCTAGTAAAAACTTGCAACTCCAACTGTCACTTTTCGCTCTCTCAAATTTCCCTACTTTGCAAGTTTTTGCGTACGAATACGGCAAAACATTAAAATTCGTAAAAACTTTTGCTGGATTTTACTGGAAATAAGTAAACAAACGCAACTAGGGTTGACTATTGACCCCTCAATATTTCGTTATTTTAAAATAAAATATTCGACTGAACTCACTTTTTCATATTTTATACGTCCCGTATTGCTTTTTTGCAGTTAAAGTTTCAAAATTGTTCAATAATACTCTTTATCTGTAACAAATAAGATTAGTTATCCAGAAGCACGTTGACACAATTAAAAATATATATAACTCTTAAGTTGAATAACGGCAGTTAACGTCCAAACCGACATAACGGCATTTTTCCACTTTACGAAGAAAGTAATGTACTAGGTACATATGAACGCATCTACTTATGGTATGACTGCTTTGTGGGCAATATGTGTATTTTCCGACACTTAAACGAATATAGATTAAGCAGGACATTTGATTTTGCTATGAATGGTGGAATTACTATAGCTATGACCGATTTAAGCTACCCCAAGCAACCGAAATAATAATATTTAAACAGCACACTGAGCTAAACAAAGATGACGCTTACTCATAGAATACATCCAATCTGCATGTATTATATACATACATACAAATGTACGTATTTATTTACATAATTTGTCTATGACCGACAATACATAATCATATTAATTTCTTGAATTTGCTGCTGCAACATTTTTTCTGGGCGACATATTTCTTCCTAATTAAAATGTGCTAAAAGTATTGAATAATAATAAAACCAAATAA
>NW_016178202.1:0-8011 GCF_001687245.7 Rhagoletis zephyria
TTGCACTGTGTTGTTAGTGGACATGAAACTACTTTAAATACTGGTACGTCATCCACCAAAAAGTAAAAATTGAAAAAATTTTACATTGCGCACTTTGCAAGTGGACTACTCATATGTGCTCGCGTGGTGTTTGTTTGATTGGGTTACATAAGTATTTGTGCTACAATAACATCAAATAGCTTATTTTAAATTCACCAAAAAACACATCCACCAGTTGCGTTCAGATAAGTCCATACAAATATGTAGCACACTTATAAAACATGGAAACAGAAAACATAAATAGTGCGTCAATATCAAACAGTACAAACTGTCAGTCGAGTCAATTTAGATATTAAAGCATAAAAAAGGAACACAGAAACCACTGGATAGCGATAGCTGTTATGTCGCATTTAAGCGAAGAAATCTTATTATTTAAATCATTATTTAACTGCTCTCTTGCGAATATAAAAAATTGAAATTTTTATCCGCTTATAACTCCGGTCGCTTACGGCACTCTCACTTTCGAAGATTCCATTTCATTTTCCATTCGGGTCTGCGTATACACTTTCGTTTTGTCATTCAGTTGGCAAATCCTTTCGCTTTAGATCGCTTTCTCTTTTTAGGGTAATCACCAGCTATGGGGAAATAAAAATGTCAACCCACTAAGTGACGCTGCGTAACTCGGGCAAACCGACATACATACATATGTACATATCTATGGATATGCCAGCACACTCAAAAGCACACACAACTGTACATTTGTATATATGTATATATATATAAACACGGCATTCCACAGCATGCATACCGTTATATATACATATAATACCAAAATTTCGTCGCACATGAAAAACTAAATTGTTCTCAAAAAAAAAAAAAAAATGGAGACAAATAAAGGACATAAAATAAGAAGCGAAAATCTGCTTGTGCCAGCGCACTCACTCAGCCATAATTGTGCAGTTCGCAATGAATTCTTTGATTGTGCGCACAATTTATTCGGTAC
This sequence comes from Rhagoletis zephyria, assembly GCF_001687245.7. NCBI lineage: Eukaryota > Metazoa > Arthropoda > Insecta > Diptera > Tephritidae > Rhagoletis > Rhagoletis zephyria. The sequence continues at coordinate 983 of NW_016178202.1, forward strand.
TTTGCGCGCTGCTGTACACGCATACATACATACTTTTGCATCCATTTCCTATTTCTGTGCATATGGACGGTGGGTGTGTACATTTGCCTGTACTTTCTCACACATATACATTAAAAAAAAATGCATTGTATGCAATTTTAGTTATACTATGGCCTTGAGCTACTAAAAATGCAAAACTTATACAAATGAAATAAAAGTAAAATGGAAATTCCAAACGAGCTGACATTAGAGTGCATACAGGCACACATCTACTATGTACATAGGTATGTATGTATTACGCTACTGTACAGTCGGGTATTTGGGACTCTGCTGCAGACGTGCTTCCTCTATATGGAATCCTATTGATCACGTAGTCGAACGAATGGAGAAGATTATTGCGGACAGTAGCTGTGGCATCAGCAACTTCATGCACTAAGTGTGTGATTCCAACGAAGTCAACTAAATTGCAGCAAATGTCGACGTAGAAGTGCTGCTAGTTGGCATTTGACTAGATGAACTGTGATGCATACATATGTTTAAGTGTCTGGCTGTGCGTACCCTGCAAGGAAGCTTCGAATTAGTGAGCGAAATTTCTGGTTCCGTACTACACTTTATCGTCAAAAACAAACCAGTTCGACAGCAATTCGATCCCCACCAGTTCAAAAGCAGCGAAATGTAGTACTTGTATACATATGGATAGACAAGAGTGAAAAGCTGCTACAAAATAGTCACAGAAAATGAGATAAGTCCCGAATAATCCATTAGAAATCTATATCTAGGGTAACGAATTTAGAACTAGTTCGGAACTAAAGAAAAAGGGATGCAGAACGAACTAGATCTCATTTGGCGAATTTATAACTTTTAAAGATCACTTTTGATTGATCGGTTTGTTGATTACTCTTCGGAATTAGTATTTTCCTACAAACATACATACGTGCATGCATATGTGTCTGCCTATAGTAAATTATCAAATTTTGATCAAAATATGATTTATTTTGGCACATTTTAAGAATTCAAAATGACGGATCCATAGTTCTACCATTCATCACGGAAAAGTTAAAGTCGATCGTACCTACATGGCGTATGAGAAACATTTTCATCTCGACTGAGTAACTCATACGCCATGTACGTGTGTTCGATTTTAAGATTTCCGTGATAAATGGTAGCCCCAATATGCCATTTTGAATATTTCATATATGACTTAAGATTCGTAATTAGTTTTGAGCGAATCTAATCGATTTGGATTTTTTTTTCTGGAAATTTTTTAAATCAGTCATGACATCCGAATGAGTAAGCTTTTTAAAGTTTTCCGTAAATTTAAATTAAGAGCAGATAATACTCTGTGCATGTCCATAGAAAATCTAGAGGTAGCTTAAAAATATAGCCCAAGCGGTATACGTTTTAAGCACGACTTTCTATATCAGTACCCTCTATCAAGTCCCACTAAATATAACTCTTTTAATATAACTGTATGGACCCCCAGAGAGTAAAAGCTCTCGCCGATCATCACAATTCTATATTAACCCCTTTAGTCTTTTAAAAGTTTAATGCGGGGTGGGGCTTTTTTAAGCTTTCTACCTATTTTATATAAAAGTGTCCGGTCTTAAATCTCTATCTGATCGTCACGGTTTTATAAAGACCAATCACGATGGCAATATATTCTGCCTTTAAAGCTTTCCGTAATTTATTTGCAAAAAATATCGACATATCTTCGAATTAAAATGTTTCTTTTAGCAGCAAAAAAAAATTCAACTGGATCCCGCCGTTTGCCCCAAAGATTATTCGCGGACGCAGTGTAATAAATTTAAAAATAGTAACTAATTTTGAATGTCATTATAAATTTTTTGACGTCAGCTTGGAAATTCCTGCTGGTCTGGTTTTAGTAGTTGCGCGAGCTTTGGGGACTTCGCTTCGTTATATGCTTTTTTATGCGCACTTATTCATTTCTAAAAAAAAGTAAATAAAAAATGCATACAACTAAGTATGCCAAAAACGTTCGCACACAAATCGTTTGAGAAATAGAAAGTGTATTAACCATTTGTATTTTGCTCATATCGTACATTTGAATTTTGCTTTTTATTGATTTTTGATATTTATAGCTCATGAGTAGCAAATTTTGTATGTTGTTTCCTTTTGCTTCTGATTGCTATTCGAGGTGTTGCTGTGCGATTTCGCTGGGAGTTTAGCGCGTGACGCTGCATTTGGTGGCACGGACGTGACGATTTTGCTCGCACTGCACTTCATGCACTCTGAATGCCCGAATATACAGCGTGGAAGAGACACAGTGAACGAAAAAAAAAGTTGTGTTACTCAGCCGCTTATTTATGGCGCGAACAACTTCAAAGTAATTTCACCTAGAAGATCATCTTTAATATTTTTACAGTAAAATAATGTAATTTCGAACTTATGGAAAATGAATTTGTTGAAAGAAATGAAGACGTGCATCAAAAGTTAAAAGCTCAACTGAGGTCTTCTTGGAATTGCGAAAATTGTCCAGTGTGTCTCTCAGTGTTCTTATGGTGTGTAGGCCAATTAGACAATGGACCGCAAGAGTCCTTATAATGGAGAAATTTTATTTTCAGCCTAAATCTTAAATCAAATGGCCAATTTGTGAGTTAAATCTTAACGAGGCGGGCTTTCCCGTTCAAAGGTCTACAGCGATCAGTTAAGGATTTCGCATTGCCCTTTTGCGAAACTAAAGATTTCCGCGCTGACTGGCTGCTAAACAGCATAAAGACATCTCCTACTGCTCTATGTATTTTGAGTTTTGCTCTGCGATGCCTTTTCGGCAGACTACTCTTTCGCTTAACATTCACTGCAAAGCTCATGGTGTCTTAAATTTTGCCATTTGTAAGCATATTTTAAGGAATTGGCCTCTATTGATTACCGAAAATGATTGCATATCAGCTCATTGGCCATATGACTATAGTAGATACCCCAATGGCTTTACTCCCGCAATAATGTCCACCTGCTCAATTATTCCTATTTATTTTTAATAAGCTCTCTAATTCAAAAATTTATTTCCACACGTAAATTATTCGCCTCACCCCATCAAAAGCACAATTACATACCAGTACAGTGCAATACAAGCAGACATTTATTAACTCAATTACGTAATAAATACGAGTGAGAAAATGCTGCTACTCGAGTGAGGAAAAAAAGAATAAATACACCCAAACTAGAAATTTCACGCAAATTAAGAGGGTTGAAAATTATTTTAAGGAACTTGCATATCTGTATGTGATTCCAGTATTCTCTCACACCAGTAACTCATCATTTGGCCACAACGCAGCCTGCTCTAAGCCACGAGTTTTATACGCATTGCTGGGAATGGAATGTTTTTTATTGGCGCGCATACTCATCAGCAGCGCTACTGAAGTATGACAAACATAAATCTTAATTTTGTATATTTGCCAAAAGTGTCATAAATAACGACTCAATGTGGCGACGACGGTAGTTGCGGCAGTTGTTAAGATGTTGCGCCTGTGCCTGTGGCTGTGCCTGTGCGTGTCACATACATATGTGAATGTGTTTGCTGGCGAGTGTGCGTCGGTGAATTCATTGAAGCGAATGCATTCAAGTACATAGATTCCCTGCAGTCAATTGTACCAGTTGTAAACTCTCGCACAACTCCATATTATGAACCACACGCCCAACTAAATAGTCAGCCAACACTCTTTTTTCCATGCAATCAACTGGTACTTTGGATGTCATTATTAAATATTATTGTGTTGGTTATTGGCCGTTTAATATAATTTAATTAATTAATTAAATATTATTAGTTGATAATGGAAATTAATCAAAAAAAAAGTCAAAAAGTAATTGAAAATTATCAAAAAGAACAAAATGATCATGTAATTGAAGTTAATGAATTAATTAACAGTTTTCAATTACATATTCATCATTCAAAAGGTGTTGATATTGGCATTTAATCATTAAACGGTTATCCAAAACCTGCTTTAACTACACTGGTTTACAGCAAAAAATGTTCTATGGATGCCACTATCCAATTCCTATGTAGAATTGCTCGGTGGTCCCGAAAATCGAGTTAATTATTTTTTGTCTATGGATACGTTTTCGAGATATTTTCAATTTAACGTTATTCAGCTTAAAGCAGAAATTGGCTCCTTTTAATCACGTTTATCTTACGAACCAATTTAAAAAATATTAATATTAAAATAATGCGGCATATATATACATCACTTTCCGACAGGACTGATAGTTTCTGACACATTAATTAATCATTCCAATCAATCTTTGATAGAAGAAAAATTAAAAAAATAACAGGTTCTGTACCAAATTTATTTTAATAGCTATTAATCATTATGATTACTAATCATTATTTAACAGGTCTGGTATATGTAATTGAATATGTACTCGCTTTAATGGTTTCCAATATACCCAAATAAAAGTTATAATTTTTTGTGTACTCTATTGTACTATTAAACTTACGAAGTCAAATTAGACCGGGCATGAACAAATCGTTCTGTATTTGGTACAAGTCTGGTCATTTTGGAACTAGTTTGCTTTCAGTCAGGAAATTCTAGTTGTAAACTAGTATTTTTCCTGACTACTTCGGGGTTTCACTGCAGGGTTCAAACACTCACAAAACGAATATCAAAAGCATTTGTATGTATGCATTTCTATATGTGTGAACGCGTGAATAGAGTTGGGGCATGGTGCATTTATGACACAAAATCATGATAAACTACATTTGCCAAGTAATAATGTTCACTACCGCACACTCATATTTACCAGCATGAATAGGAAGGATTATGCGTGCATGCGCATACATACGCACAGAAAAGTTGAATGTGTCCGCCACTAGCCGCCTTTGAGTATCATGCGTACGTATGTACATATGTATTTATTCGGCAGTTTGTTGGTATGTGGAGAGCGATATAATAATTTATGATGTTTGAAATGCGTACGAAGGAAGTAGTAAATGGAGAAGGCTTGTGGATAGACATACGGATATGTATAAGTATAAGTATTCGTACGAATGTTCAATCACGTGGAGCACAGATTATAAATATGTACATAGGTACATATGTGCAAATACTCACATACAAATGCTGTATAAATATCCATATGCAATAATTTCGCTGAATATCAAGAAAGCAGGCGAACTCAAATAAATTTGGATTTACGGTCAAATAAACGTTTTTAAATTCACTATTCGAGTTCCTTTGGCGCCATTGCACTCTATGCTGCATTAAGATTTAGATGTGCATTGATCAAATATAAACATTTAACCATTCAAGTAAAACCTTTTACGTGCTTATAACTATGCAAACTTTCCCTGATTTATGGTCGATTTTGGTGGCAAATAATATGTGAATATTTTAATGAAAGTGTAGATAGGGTATTGATTAATGCACTTGTAAGTATGTAAGCTTCTCATATAATTTTGGTGAGTCTGCACTCATTTTCGGTTCTTATTTATTCGCTAATCGGTATAGAGGATTTAGTTTCATATATATTCGATGCCTGATATTTAGCACTTAATATGCATCTGAGATTATACCAAATTTTTTTTTTAAAGAAATTAGCTTTTAGAACTTATGCAAGCACTTATCCAAGGGTTTTCTCTTTAAGGAGCTCGAAACATTTTCATTCGCATCGTACCTAGTGAATACACATAAGCAAGAAGTGAATGATTTGGGGCGAAAATTAAAGTTATGATAAATATGGCTATGTTTGAAAAATATTACAGAAAACACTGTAAGGAAAATTTCATATTTTTAAAAGCCAAAAAATGCCGAAATACGTAATGTTGACTTTAGGCTAGTAGATTACGGCCCTGTATATTGTTTTTCTAGAACAGCTCATTTTCGCAAGATGTTTTTATTGATTACCTCGGAACGCTGATTTTGGACTTGTACGGTTGTTGAACTCACCGATTAAGTCCGATCTTTTAATCGAGTCAACAGAATTTAGGGAATAAGTAGTGTTATATTTGTTTAAGATTGTATGAGTATCTACTTGCTTGGGCAGGCGGCATTTTTACAGGTGTTAGGTAGGTAAGCTACGTAACGTTTGTTAAGCTCGAAGTGCTGGTTTTTATACATACATATATGTTTTACAGAATATATATCTTTCTGATTTTGAAATCGCTTACATTTCATATCTTACCTCTTAAGATTAGATTCACAAAACTGTTTTACCTATTTAAAACCACTTGTTTGTTTACCCTAGTCAGCTCATGCCAAAACTTTTACTGCTTGACTAAATACTTGCTCAAATACTTACCCCCATACACCATTAAGTTTGAATTGCATTTTCGCACATCAAAGTAACTCACATGCATGCATATAAACAAAAGAATTTGTCTCGTATTCTTCAGCTCCAAAATCATTTAGACGTGTCTGCATTTGCGCAGTACGCCTGTAAAAAAAAAAAACAGATAAAAAAAATAAACTCATATGTTTTCGCCAACAAACGACCGCACACAATCAACTGCATCGCACCGTTTTGCCGACTACGCATTGCGTACTTTTTTCAGTGAGATTTTAATTATAAAAGTTTTACACAACGAAAACAAAGCACNTTCTTTTTGGAAAATGCAAATTTTTTCCTTGTGCTAAGCTGCAATGCCGACACTCATCTTTTCTTTTTTCATTTAGTGCCTCGCTGTGCGGCGCTTGAATGGAAGAGAGACAAATCGTTGCAAGGCGATTAAGGTGCGTTTTATTTGATGCGACTTGAGCGTCCCGCCAAAACAAAAACAAAAAAACGCGGACGCAATGAGTTGCGGGACGTAAACCTACTCTCTGACAGGAGCTGGAGTAAATGGGTTTTTGGGTGGGGGCTGAGGCGGCTGAGGCGGAGGCGGAGGCAGGTGTCGTGCATTTTATAGCATTTTGAACACCTGTTAGGCAGCGCGCGGTTACGTTTAGGTCGGAAAGCGCGGTTGGTGGCCACACACGTCTGCGTGTACGTACGCATGCATGTATGTATGTATGTATGCAAGTTCGTGCGTGGAAAAGTGTCTGAATGCTTTTGCATTGAAATCAGCACATGTCAGCGGATATGTGTGTTGTAAGCATA
>NW_016178203.1:0-8010 GCF_001687245.7 Rhagoletis zephyria
GCCTAGGCAAATTTTTAACGAAACTTTTCGATACTGTTTTATTAAAACAAAATGTCGAAGTCAGCTTTATATAGAAACAAAGTCTTCGTTAGTTATAAGAAGAGATTTTCTTAAATATAATACCTTAACGGCACTCACATATTGACAAGTTTTTACTATTTATTTTATTATTCTTTAATTTTAACTATCTGTTTATAAGATATAATGTATTCTTTAAGAAAAACTATATAAACCCAAGATTAAATCTTTGCGAAACATCCAAAAACCAACATACTTTCGTAAAAATGTCAAGCTTTTTTAATATTCTTTAGTTTTTAGCCCATTCAATTTTAGTATAATAAAGTGCAAGTTTAAAGTAGCTGGGACTTTCCGTTGAACTTGGCAATTTTTTTTTTGTCGACGATGTCAGCCATTTTCTTCCATACGAAGTGCGTTCGACGATTTTTTATATGGAGAAAATTACCAACACCTTCATCAAAGAAATCTTAAAAAACTTAGTTATATTAAAATTTAATGGGCTAACCCTCACACTCAAAATAAATCTGGGAAATCGAATTAAAAAGCTCGAAATTTGTACGAAAGTGTGTTGTTTTTTTTACTGTTGCACAAAGTTTGAACCTTGGATTTGTACGGATTTTCTTAAAATATAAACCGTATTTTTACAAAAAATAATTAAAATTGATTAATATTAAGATAAATGGTCAAATCTTCTCGTAAAGTTTTGATAAGCACTTGAAATGCTATTAAAAAGTAAAATTTTAGTACTGAATCCAAAGAAAATGTCTCTTTTATCGATTAATAATAACTTAAATATGCTTTTTGTTAAGATGTATACCTGAAAATGTGAGCATACATATTTGCGTTAAATGCAGTACATGTGCACGTGGAATCAATTTGTAAAAGTGTAAATACGTAAACGTATGTACATAAACAATAAAACTTTCTCATGAATACCATAAATTCATTGGTCTTGAAGGGAATGTACTAAGAAAATATATGAGCGAATTAAAAAGTGTATACAATTTATAGCGGAAAAGTACATTTTTTGTATAGATTTCGTACTGAAGGAACAATTTTACTTCCCAACACTGATACAGAATGTAAACAAACACAGGGTTGCAAGGAAAAAAAGTTGAACGAGCTCAAAGTTGGCTGGCGACCAACTTTGTTGAAAGCGATTAGTTGAAAGGCCGTTCGGACGAGGCCCTATAAAGGACTTCACCACAGTTTTTTTTACTGGATATATTAGCTGCGTTCCAGGTAGGAATGTTCGATATTTAAGAAAGTATCGATATCATGAATCGATTTAACTCATTGCATGTAAAATCAATATTGTTGAACGATATCGGTATCGGAAAAATCGATGTTGAAAATCCTACTCCCAATAGGTATGTTCGATATTTAATAAAGTATCGATATCATGAATCGATTTAATTCATTGCATGTAAAATCGATATGGCGATATATCGGGCTGAACAATATCGATATCGGAAAAATCGATGTTGAGAATCCTTCTCCCAATTGAATAGAATATTAGACCTGCCTATCAACTCACCTAATTGTGTTATTTCCATCTTGTATATTTACTGGGGATTAAAACGGCATGCCGGTCGACTCAAGCGGTTTGCCAAACTTAGGGCCGGTTGCTCAAACCCCGGTTGACACTAATCCCCGGTTAAACATCGTTATCGACGTTACCGACACCCTATTATATGTATGGAGTCGAAAACGTCGATAACGATGTTAACCGGTGGTTAGTGTCAACCAGGCTTTGAGCAACCGGCCCTTAAGAGCTAAATAAATCACACAAGCTGCTGATTAAACCTACTTTAATATTTTCCCGTACACTTTTTTGTAGATGAAAAATAAATTTCAACTTAAATATCGATATTGCGGGTAAAGTATCGATGTCTTCGATATATCGACCTTGGAATATCGATTCAAAAAATCGATTATCGTCCCATGAAATATGGATATTCAGAATAATCTATATCGAACATTCCTAGTAGACACAGTGCATGAACCAACTAACAAGATCACGCCATCGGAAAAGAATGAAAAAAGTAAATTTCTGAGCGTTTTTGACATCCGCCTTAAAATGAAAACAAACAAGGAAAACGGAAAAGGCGCGGTGATTGAGTGCGATTATATTGGTATTTATTATAAAATATAAAAAGTGAAACTTGACAATTAGCAAAAAAAAGCTCATAAAATATGGTTTTAATGATTGAGAGTGTTTTACAATCGCATATTATCGGCACCGGTCGATTTTTCAATGCCAACGTTCTGACCACAAATGTGCACCCACTTTTCCGCAAAATTACGCCTCTTGGCAAATTAAACAGACGCACAAATTTGTTCCAATCACAAAGCACTTCATATTATATCATAAACTTGTAATAAATCAAAATTTATAATTAAAATCGCTGCAGAAAACACATAAAATCGCTAAAATATCACTGCGAAGAGGTAGGAGACGATGTAAACAGAACCAAAAAACGTCAAAAACGCTACGAAAACTTTTTTCTGAAAATCGATTACAAATACAACGATGGCGGATTACGTAATCTGTAGTCGTTGGTTCATTGACACTGTGCTAGAAATAGTTGCGTTCCCTACCTCGCAAGAAGTTGCAAGAATTTACACGAATTTACCAGAAAGCGTTCCCGTACTCGGTTCTCTGGCTTCTTTTGCTTTTTAACAGTTTTACAGGTTTTATCCCGAAAAGTTGGGGATGTCAAACTATCGATGGTACTATTGATAGTATCGATAGTTTTAATTGTTTTTTCCAATCGATGGGTAGTGATAGTTTTTCTCTAAAAGGCCCTTCACCATATATGTAATACTTCTATATTGGCACTAAGCTAAAGCCTGATATACAGTTCAATGCGAGCGTGAGCGTGAGCTTTTTATTTTGACCAATATCTCCGTTATTACTCAACTTTTTGCGATAGTTGATACATGAAATATAGAGAATTAAAATATCATTCAGAATTATAGAATAAAAACTAATTTAAAATGCATAATATGCCTTTTTTTCGAGCTCACACTCAACTGTGTACGTACGCAAAGCATTCGCATGTGAACGGCAAGTTTTGACAGATGTGTGAGCGCGTTCATAAGAATACAAATGGAATTAGGGATTCGAAACATCGATAATATCGGTTCAGTTTTCGATGTTTGCCATCGATGTTTTCAATTTACTAACATTGCGAAATTGACGATACATCGATGGAAGTTTTACCGATGTTTTGAACATCGACTTAAAGAAGACCTCCGGCTTTCTTTCGGTATGTCTGACTGACCTTAAATTTATTATTCATTCAGAATTTTTTTGTTATTTATGGCCTTATAACAATTATATTCAACAATTTTATTGAGCTTGAGGCCGTTTCTTATGAACAATGTTATTGAAAATCAACAATAATTTACAAAAGGTAGAAGTTATAGCTGCTATTTTGGAGACCACCACATCTCCTCAGTGACCGCGGTTGAAAAAGTCTGATTAGTAGATGTGGTGATCTCCCAAATAGCAGCTATAACTTCTTAGCTTTGTAAATTATTGTTGCTTTTCCACAACATTTTTCATAAAAAACGACCCCAAGCTCAATAAAATTGTTGGATTCATTCTGAATGCTAATAACCTAGCCGTTAAAACAGAACCAAACACCCTTAGGGCCGGGTACTCAATGTCTGGTTAACACTAATCTCCGGTAAACATCGTTACCGACTCCGTGTTGTAAGCATGGAGTCGAAGACGTCGATAACGATGTTTAACCGCAGATTAGTGTTAACCAGATATTGAGTAACCGGCCCTTAGAATTTCAACAAGGTCAGGCCTAGGATATTTAGGCCCGAACGACCTTACGATGGTATGCATTTTAATTAGGGTTGCCAGATTTTGTATGCGCGAAATCAGTGCGTTAGACATTTTCATGCTAAAAAATCAGTACTGTTCAGTACATTTTTATTCAAAGCAAAATTACGAATGTAAGTATCAGATAATACTTTAAAACGCCATAGTAGTTGTTTTTAACAATATTTATTTTGGTATATTAATAAAATATAGTTCATAAAAAATAAAAGTGTTATTCATTTCAAGGTGAGTGTACACAGAAGCCAATAAATTATTTTATATTTATGACATTTTTGAATAGCAATAATGAGATCATTTCCATTTTCAGTGTTTAAATAGTCAAAGAATTCTATACATTTCATGTTAAAATTACTTTTAATATAAAGTTCACTTTAAAAAAATTTTATTAGAAGCCGGTTTCTCTCTTTTCGCCAGGAAGCAAACTTTGTACTTAAGATCCTCTCAGTTGCTTCATTTGATTGTGGCATTAAAAAAAAACCAAGAAATACATATTTTGTCATACTGTGGAAAGGTACCACTATTTAAGGTCTTCGTCAATATTTCCTCATGGCTTAAACTAATTTTTTCAACTACGCAAAAACTTTGAAAGACTAAGAATTCGCTAAAAAGAGTATCTAACTCTATGCCTTGTATGCAAAACTCTTTTCAATGTCAGTAAATTGTGAAATAGGGATTGTAAATTATGGGCAAAAGCCATTCGAATATTCAATTTTGTTGTTATTAAACTGACAGTTATTTTCGAGATAACTAGCAACACTCGACAAAAAAACGTCAGCCTTCTTTTTAAATAATTTAACCTCCATCATATTATCGCAACTAGTAAAGCTCTACCCAGAACTAGAGCGGATGACGGTAGAGCGGTCGGCGGTAAGTGAACAGCTGTAAAGTTGGCGCTGTGAAATCCGTCAGAGTAAACACATTGCGGCGCACGCCAGTTGTCATTTTGATTTCAAAATTATCATTAAAATTAAATATTGTTTCGGTACGTGCATGTGTTTAAATTTTCTGGAAATAAAAACGGACGACAACATGTCCAAACTTGCGAAAATAATAAAAATTACTACAATCAACACTCAATCAACATTGTGCCGTCCCCGCTGGGCGGTAAAAATAGAAATAAATTTAAATCAACCGAAAAACGTCGGCGGTAAAACCGCTGCCGCCGTAATTATGAGCCATTCCATCTGCCTTTGTGAGTTTTAAATTTGACAGCGGTTAACCGTCGACTGCTTTACCGTCGTCCGCTGCAATTCTGGGTAGGGCTTAAGTAACGACCCGGCGATATGCCCATAAAACGATTGATATTTTTGTTGTATTAATTTCTGGGCATATCAAACATTATCTGAAACATGTCAACTATAATTAAATTATTTTATTCATACTTTTCAAAGTACAGCTTAAGGAAGTTCCAACGTTATGTAAAAACCTTAAGAAATTCAGAAAATATTTTGAAAATTCAGTACAAATCAGTAAAAATTTTGAAAAATCAGTACATTAGCGTACTGATTGAAGAAATGAATAAAATCAGTACAAGAGCTGAAAAATCAGTACTGTACTGATAAAATCAGTACGTCTGACAACCGTAATTTTGATTCTAATAATAGAAAGGGTATAGAAAGTATAATAATATACAGGAAAATACATTCATAATTATTAAAGTATTCAATATTGCTTAAAATTTAACTAGAAATTAACAAATTGCAAAACATCGGAAACCATCGATATATCGATGTTTCTCTGGCGATGTATTTTCGCCTCGAGGTTCCTTTCTCTGATGCATCGAAACATCGATGTATCGATGTTACTGCTCAAAATTTGCATCCCTAAATGGAATTATTTGCCTTTGCGAACGTTCACGCTTATATGCGCCGACATGCTCGCTGTCGTTTGCTACAGACGGCGAGCGGCTCATGTGTGATTTTTAGAGCTGTAAAAGTAACGAAATTTCGGATACCCGTATGTATTCGTTATAGGGCATTCGCACGAGGCGATTTTACAGCCAACTTTTAGTTGAAAGCAAAAATCGCCTCGTCCGAACGGCCTTTCAACTAATCGCTTTCAACAAAGTTGGTCGCCAGCCAACTTTGAGCTCGTTCAACTTTTTTCCTTGCAACCCTGTGTTTGTTTACATTCTGTATCAGTGTTGGGAAATAAAATTGTTCCTTCAGTACGAAATCTATACAAAAAATATACTTTTCGGCTATAAATTGTATATACTTTTTAATTCGCTCATATATTTTCTTAGTATATTCCCTTCAAGACCAATGATTTTATGGTATTCATGAGAAAGTTTTATTATTTATGTACAAACGTTTACGTATTTTACACTTTTACAAATTGATTCCACGGGCGCAGTACATGTGCAAACGCAAATATGTATGTACACATTTTCAGGTATACATCTTAACAAAAAGCATATTTAAGTTATTATTAATGGATAAAAGAGACATTTTCCTTTGGATTCAGTACTAAAATTTGACATTTTAATAGCATTTCAAGTGCTTATCAAAACTTTACGACAAGATTTGACCATTTATCTTAATATTATTCAATTTTCATTATTTTTTGTAAAAATACGGTTTATATTTTAAGGAAAGCTGTACAAATTCAAGGTTCAAACTTTGTGCAACATTAAAAAAAACCAACACACTTTCGTAAAAATTTCGAGCTTTTTAATTCGATCGATTAGATTTATTTTGAGTGTGCGGTTTTTTAGCCCATTAAATTTTAATATAACTAAGTTTTTTAAGATTTCTTTGATGAAGGTGTTGCTTATTTTCTCCATATAAAAAAATCGTCGAACACACTTCGTATGGAAGAAAATGGCTGACATCGTCGACAAAAAAAATACCAAGTTCAACGGTAAGTCCCAGCTACTTTAAACTTGAACTTTATTATACTAAAATTGAATGGGGTAAGAACTAAAGAATATTAATAAAGCTCGAAATTTTTACGAAAGTATGTTGTCTTTTGGCTGTTTCGCAAAGATTTAATCTTGGGTTTATACAGTTTTTCTTAAAGAATACATTATATTTTATAAACAGATAATTAAAATTAAAGAATAATAAAATAAATAGTAAAATCTTGTCAATATGTGAGTGCCGTAAAGGTATTATATTTAAGAAAATCTCTTCTTATAACTAACGAAGACTTTGTTTCTATATGAAGCTGACTTCGACATTTTGTTTTAATAAAACTTAGTATCGAAAAGTTTCTTTAAAAATTTGCCTAGGCTATATCATACTGGTTCGTTCAAGCCATTTTTCAAAACTTACAAAGGTAAATACGAACAGGCGAACAAAAGAGAATACAAAAAATGTCTTGCTGTGAATTTTCAGAGCTATATATTTTTAGTATTGATTACAAAATTGTACTAAAAAGTACTGCGTAGTAGGAAGTATATTGTAAATGAAATTGTATCAAACAAGTCAAATTGTACCAAAAATGCCAACACTGTTCTGTATACATACTTTTTCTTCTTTTCTACTTTTTTACTCTTATTTTATCTTTCAGCTTCGCTAAAAGCACTTCTACCAACGCTTGGCTTACCAAATTTACGCCAATTGATAAAATTTTGCGATTTAAATTCATTTTCAATAATGTAAATAACGATTCGTGTTGAATCGAAAATCGCCTCGTCTGAATAGGGATGGCAACTTTTTCACTTTCAACTTCTCATTCAACTTCGTATTCAACTTTTGTTGCCTGTAAAATCGCCACGTGCGAATGCCCTATTACTAATCGAATCAACACTCGTATCTTTCGTATCGTTACTTTACTCGTTACTTTTGATACAAGCACTTGTACCTCACACGAATCATCGCAACAAAGCTTGCAGCGTAATAGGGCTTTCGCACGCGGCGATTTTTCAGGCAACTTTTAGTTGAAAGCAAAAATCGCCTCGTCCGAACGGCCTTTCAACTAATCGCTTTCAACAAAGTTGGTCGCCAGCCAACTTTGAGCTCGTTCAACTTTTTTTCCTTGCAACCCTGTGTTTGTTTACATTCTGTATCAGTGTTGGGANCTCGTTACTTTTGATACAAGCACTTGTACCTCACACGAATCATCGCAACAAAGCTTGCAGCGTAATAGGGCTTTCGCACGCGGCGATTTTTCAGGCAACTTTTAGTTGA
>NW_016178205.1:0-8009 GCF_001687245.7 Rhagoletis zephyria
ATACATACAACGAATATACACATACATACATACATATGTAGTATGCATGTAATTTGATTTTGGGTTCAGTGAGTCACAGTGGTGCGTCTATTCCAGTTGAGCTGCTTAAGTTATTGAAAAAGGACTTTGGCGAGCACAGCTTGTGTTCACATTCTTATTTATTGGAAGTAAAAAAGCGTTCTAAGTTCCGTAAGCATACCTATTAACTCGAATGATTTTTGACTCATGCAATATTTTTTAAATCTTAAAATATTTTTCTATAAGAATGTAAAAGTTACGTAAAAGTTTTCGGACGGATCTTAAAAATTATGTTACTCATATACACCCATATAATTAAATAAAATATTTCAAAAAAATAACCCTGGTCTGTCCAAGTCCGGTAAACTTTGAAGATAATAAAAAAAAAAACCTATGTAAGTGTAATTTTAGTATAATACAGTTTAAGTTGCTTAAAAACTACCGTTGATTTTTAACCGACTTCCAAAAAAGGAGGTGGTTATCAGTTCGTCGAAATATATATATATTTTTTTTAAGTATGTTACCGCATAACCCATACTAATCTGGTTTAGATCCGATCACTGGATCATGAGATATATACATATGTATATACACATATTTATATGAGAATTGAGCATTTTCTTTAATATAACGAATTTTAGCAACTTCGTATTTGCACCTGATTATACTAGAATTAAATGGGCTATAAAACTGCATACTTGCAAGATTTTTGTAAAAAATCTGATTAAAAAGTTTGAAAATTTGTTAAATTTCCTAAATTTTTTCTAAAGTTTGAAATTTTGATTTACATGGTCTGGGCTCTATTTAAAAAAAAAAAAAGAAATTTACAGAAACAATTTTTCATGAAAAACATTTTGAATATCGTAAAAAAAGAGATTTGCAAAATGCTTCTATGAGGTGGAAATCTTTCTTAGCAGGACGAACTACTTGCCTGCCATCAACACCGCATAGATTGAGCTTGGATTTTACACTACAAATGCGTTAAAAAAATTACCAAAAAACCACGGTAAGTCCCAGCTACTTCAAGGTGGCACTTTATTATACATACTAAAATGTAATGGGCGACAAAGCTGCATACTCAAAAAAAATCGGATTAAAAAGTTGAAAAACTTTATGAATATGTATTTATTGAATTTTCCTGAGTTTTTCACAAAGTTTAGAAATTATTTTGGTATGTTTTTTTTAACCGACTTCCAAAAAAGGAGGAGGTTATCAGTTCGTCGGAATCTTTTTTGTTTTTTTTTTTTTATGTACATATGTTACCGCATAACTTTGGACCACGTCAACCGATTTCGATAATTCTTTTTGCATCGGAAAGGTAGTGTCTCAGAGGTGGTCCCAAGCTAATCTGGTTGAGATCCGATCAGTGGATCATGAGATATATATATATATATATTTTTTTTTTATATGGGAGTTGAAGTCGGTTTTTTTTTGCTAAAAATTACTTGTTGTATGTATGAACCATGTTTTTACAAAAAATTCGCGCAAAAAAAGTGTCGCATAGATTGCGAAAAATTCTCTGTTGCAATACATTTCGCCGTGAGAGTATGACTATTTCCTGGTCTAGAACATTTGCAAAGTGTTCATTTTTCCGGTAGCGTTTTATCGAGCTTCAAACTTTTTGACCGACTTAAAAAAAGGAGGAGGCTATCAATTTGTCTGAACATTTTTTATGTACGTTATCGGATGTCTTTAATATTTTTTTTTTATGCGGAAAGGTGGTTCCTTAAATGTGGTGTATGTATTTGCATTGAACTATGTTTGTTTTTTCCGCGACTTAACATACTAATTTAATTTAGTTCAGATCATTGAGCCATGAAGAAATTAATTGTACTCATAAATTTGTATTCTTTTTTTCGTAAAAATGGATTTGTTTACCTTTCTATGCTTAGGGACGAAATTTCTTGTTGATATTCCTCTGATATGTTTTTTGACTTCTCCAAAAAAAAAATTGTAGCCTTTTCTATTTTAGCAAGTTTTCAATTTCTTTGCATAGTCTTGCCTACATATTTTATGAGTTTCCAATTCCGTAAGTTTTGATAAACTGTTCCATTTATTTGGTTTCCCTAATCTTTAGCTTCGTTAATTCCCATAAATTTTTTCCTCTCTTTTTCCACGCTTTGAAAACTCTGCTTCGAAGTTTCAGGTCATAGTCTTCGTGAATTATTAAATCGCCAGCATCATTTAGCATTTAGTGGCTCGTCAAGGTTCTTTGAAACCGATGACACTTTGGTTGGCCGAATGGCAGTATCGTTCGTGACTTCTATAAGAATTCATAGAATGTATAGAATCACATGAAATGCAATTTCATACGATTTCGTGACACTTTCCTATCGAATTAGTCGACAAAGCCCGACATTGAAAAAGTTCATTCATATATTGGAAAGGTCGGCGATGAATCATCCTAATCGTCGTATGAACCAGCCGAAGCTAATTATGATCTATAAATATATTTTTTTTTAGTTTTATCAGTTCTAGTGTTTATATACACCTCGATTATATTTTGATCAATTTAATTTCGCTTAGATCGTTCTTCAAATTAAGGCTATCATAAACTTTTAAACAATAGACAAAATACTACTATTATATAAATATTCCCCGGGTGGAAGTTGTTTTAGTTTGAATGAAGTGCTCCCTACGTTTTTAAAACCTTTCCTGGAGGCTAGTACTTATTTCTCAAACTGGTTGTGAATCTGAGATATCGACTTCAGCCTCAACTTACATCTTTGGACAAATTTTAAAAAAGTATGAGCGGTTCGCAAGACCTTTAGAGCAACAGTTTGCATCCGAGGATCGAACCTAGGACCTGCAGGCTTGTATTACGCAGCTCTCACCACTCGGCTACCGCGGATGAAGGAATCGGCTGCTTTGTTTGCGTATTTGTTTGCTCAGCGGGCGTAGAACACGAAGAAAATGCAAAATTAGCATAGACATAAACTTTGTCATCGGAAATGCAGGCCCCATACCATTTAAAATAAGTTCTTATTCAATTTAAATTGGATTCCTATCTGAATTAGTTTGGTAACTGCATTACCGCTAAAAAGGTATATGTATGTTCATGCTAGTCTTGCGTATTCTCTGTATTCTACGCTCTCTGAGTCTTGCTGAGTCAGTGTTGTCATCGAAAATTCCCTTGATCCGAGTTACGTTTGGGAATGAACTCTTGGATTTAGTCCGGATCTACTGCAGTTGATTCCCGAGATAATTTCGAATTAACAAGTTGATCGGGATCAACGCTGCCGTCTGTTTATGCTTTCATTCATCAACGCACTGCAACGCATTGAATATTTTATCATTCCGAAAAGGAGCGGCTCTTTCCACACCAGAATTCTGGGCTTTGCCCTGTGTCTGTTCGGGTATTCGTATTAATAGCCACAAGCCATTATCTCATTTAAGTGCTTTGTTCGTCAGTAGTTGACCCTTTGTTTGACATTTCTGCTGTACAATCTAAAGTTGATCTCCAGACACGAAACAGAAATGTTGCCAAATCATGTAACCACCAACCAAAAAAAAAAAAAAAAAACGAAAATGAAAGTGTGAATAACCACATAAGTGGCTTTGATACGAGTATATGTTTGAAAGAGTAATTTAAAAGAAAAACAATTAATGAAAGCCAAATCCGCTCTGCTGTGATTTTGACAACTGCTGCAGCGTACGCATAAATAAATATATTCACAGTAAAGCATTGGGGGAGACAAGTTTCTCATTACATGAAACACGAATAAATATGTTACTAAAAATTATGAAAAAATAATTGATATCTAGTTTTAGCTACGTAGGAAATGAATTCGTGGAATTAGAAATACGTGTACTTATATTAAATATTATTTTNGGCCACTGCTCTGGACTTAATATTTCACGCTTGCGCACATTTTAACACTTAATCGTCAATTGCGGTTGGAAAGAAAAAAGCGTAGGCATAAATAAATATATTCACAGTAAAGCATTGGGGAGACAAGTTTCTCATTACATGAAACACGAATAAATATGTTACTAAAAATTATGAAAAAATAATTGATATCTAGTTTTAGCTACGTAGTGAATGAATTCGTGGAATTAGAAATACGTGTACTTATATTAAATATTATTTTGGACATACATATAGACAGTTTGAAAGTTTATGTACAACTGAAATACTTGCCTGAACCGCGGCACCTTTTTGGTGATGTGAGTGCTGGCTAGGAAGAATTGAAAGATGTGTGTCAAGTTAGCACTACACTTTTGGAAATTGGAAAAGTTAACTACGGCATTAATTGTAGTGTTTTTGTTGTAAATTTGTTGTGGAAAGAAAAAATTTNTCGATAGAATTGAGATATCGAGAAAGTTACTACGTAGCGCTTGAAATGATATTTAATAAAAGTAGGAAATAATAGATTTCGATGGGTACAAAATTTTTTTTATTTTTATTTATATTATTTTTCACATGACTACATACACACATATGTTTTTTGTTATGGAATGAACTACATATAGTTTTATAAGAAAAATAATTAAAATTACTTCGAAAAAATCATAATAATAAATAATTTAAACATGTCAAAATGTGTTTGTGTATTGCCATGCCGCCCACTAGCATGTGATTACTACAGCAAACCCCTATTCCCTATATTGAAGGTCTGTATACAAAAGTTGACGTAAAAAACTATCAGGATAAAAAAATAAGACCCAAACACATTCGCGAAAAAATGCAACCTTTGCTTAATATCATACTAATAAAAGCTTATAAAAAAAGAATCAGTAGTTTTCCCATCAATTTATTTTTTTCATACTTTACACTCTCATTACTTATCCTACAACTGCAAATCACCCAAACTTCCATTTAATTTTCCCCCAAAAAATTACCACTACATTTCCTGCTCGATTGCACTAATTTAAAAGCAATTTCCACCAACTTTCATTTCCGATTATCCTCAACACACACGCTCACATCCATGTGATAACTCTCGCTGCAGCTGTCTCAGCGGAAATTCATTCAATGCCAGTGAACTGGCGAAATGCCGAAAAATCTTGCCAACTCACTAACTCAGCCCTCCTCAGTTGCTGGGGCTGCGCATCCAAACTTCATTCGCAAATTTTCTCATCTCCCGCCCGCTTGCATACTGATATAGATCATATTTTTGGCTTAATTTGTACCTTTCACGCAGCTATGCGCGACAGCCTTCAAGTTGGTGAATTACCCGAAAATCTTAACTAATCGCATCATTGGGGACCACCAACTAAATCCAATAATCACACTGTCGCATTAGCAAAATCTTCAATCATCAAAATTAAATTCCCCACGAATGACGTACAATGAAGCTTGGAATAGTACAGATAAGTAAGTATTACGTAGTGCAGCGCAACGATGCCACACAATAGGGTGGAAGGGAGGCAGGCAGCCAGGGAGTAGTTGTGAAGGACGGCCAGTATTGTGCTGTGTGTGGAGAAGTGAGATGCGCACTTGTGGCTGTCATGTTGTGACCAGCAAATAACATTTCCGTTGGGAACACTACAACCGTTGACCCAGGGACATGCACACACACACACACACACACACACACACATGCATAAGTGGAATTATTGCTGTGGCTGCTACTGCCCTCATTGCTTGCGGCCAGTGCTGCCAAACATAGGCTAGATTGGATTTTGGTAGGTTCCGCGACACTAATAGTTATTTGCGAAAAATATGAAATATGTATCTCCAAACATTTTAGCAACCTTGTTTACACGAATAATTCACCGGCGGAGTCCACCATTGTCCACCAGACAGAGACTTCGTTGTAAGACTTGAGGAATATCACCAAAACTAGCCTATTGGTATTTCTAAAGCCATTCTTGGATAATCCCGAGTTTTATCCTTCTACAAACCCTAAAAGGTCAGAATTCCTGAAAATGATTGCTGTGAAGTGATAATAACTATGATTAACGAAAGATCCCAAGCATGGTATACCGACGGATCAAAGGTGGACGACNCTCATTGCTTGCGGCCAGTGCTGCCAAACATAGGCTAGATTGGATTTTGGTAGGTTCCGCGACACTAATAGTTATTTGCGAAAAATATGAAATACGTATCTCCAAACATTTTAGCAACCTTGTTTACACGAATAATAAGAGACTTCATTGTAAGACTTGAGGAATATCACCAAAACTAACCTATTGGTATTTCTAAAGCCATTCTTGGATAATCCCGAGTTTTATCCTTCTACAAACCCTAAAAAGTCAGAATTCCTGAAAATGATTGCTGTGAAGTGATAATAACTATGATTAACGAAAGATCCCAAGCATGGTATACCGACGGATCAAAGGTGGACGACGAGAGTACTGGTGCAGGCGTATTTGGACCAAAATTTCAGAAAGTATGCCAATTTACACGTACCCAACTATAAGTATTCCAGGCGAAAGTCTTCGAAATCGAAGTCTGTGTAGAAGGACAAATGGGGCCAAATTAAATATTATGTCGGATAGTCAGGCAGGTTAAAGGCCTTAGACTATTTTAAAAAGGCAGCAGGTTTGCGGACCACTTCGAAGCTCACAATAACGTAACGCTGTGGTGGGTTCCGGGACATGAATGGTTTGAAGGCAACGAAAGCTGACTGTCTCGCAAAGCGTGGAGCCCAAATGCACTTGCATGTTCGCTAGCCTTTTCGAGCTGGTGGACGAAACTCCAGAGCATATTCTATGTGACTGATCACGTATCATAAATATCAGACTAATATACTTTGGGGAACGATTGTCTTTTTAATCGAAAATTTTAAACATGGCGCCCTCCAAAGAGCCTAACTTCCTAAAGAGAAAAAGGTTGGAGTGATTACAATTAGGGTTAAGCACAATAGATCTTCTTAGGTCGCAGCGCTTGTATCTCCGACGTAATATTAATAGCTGAATTTTTAGCTACTTAAGCAACCCTGCTGATACAACACTACTCTTCAGGCAACACTACCCTTCAGGTCGCGTTTTTTTTTTAACCGGCCTGGCTGAACTCGGATAAATGGCCGAGTTTGTGTTGTTGCTTTGCGTGTATTTCGTCATTTAGCGAGTGTTCTTTTGTAGCTGGGTTGCAAAAGAATGTACCTAATAATAACAACAATATGTACATATGTTAAAAAAGACAAACATTTTTGTAAATCTATACAGTAAAATGAATTGTTATACGTTGTTGATTTGTTTTTATTGTACTAGCTGTGATTTAGTTTTTGTAAATATGTTATCTACATTTTTAATAAACTTGACATTAAAAAATAATATTTAAAAATTTAAATAAAATGTTGGTATGTTTTGGTAGGAAAAAAAAAATTGTCCGTGGCAACACTGCTTGCGACCCATATCTGCTGCTACAGTTTGCCACAAATGCGTCTAGGGACGCTGATACCACGAGCGTAGTTGGATGAAAGGGCAGTTGGCGGTGGAAGGTAGAAGGAGCTTTGGCAGATTGCTGTCGTTGTTTGTTTTCGGCTTTTTGTCATTTTGCGAAATTTTANCGAGCTGGTGGAGGAAACTCCAGAGCATATTCTATGTGACTGATCACGTATCATAAATATCAGACTAATATACTTTGGGGAACGATTGTCTTTTTAATCGAAAATTTTAAACATGGCGCCCTCCAAAGAGCCTAACTTCCTAAAGAGAAAAAGGTTGGAGTGATTACAATTAGGGTTAAGCACAATAGATCTTCTTAGGTCGCAGCGCTTGTATCTCCGACGTAATATTAATAGCTGAATTTTTAGCTACTTAAGCAACCCTGCTGATACAACACACTACTCTTCAGGCAACACTACTCTTCAGGTCGCGTTTTTTTTTTTTTAACCGGCCTGGCTGAACTTGGATAAATGGCCGAGTTTGTGTTGTTGCTTTGCATGTATTTCGTCATTTAGCGAGTGTTCTTTTGTAGCTCGGTTGCAAAAGAATGTACCTAATAATAACAACAATATGTACATATGTTAAAAAAGACAAACATTTTTGTAAATCTGTACAGTAAAATGAATTGTTATACGTTGTTAATTTGTTTTTATTGT
>NW_016178206.1:0-8009 GCF_001687245.7 Rhagoletis zephyria
TGCTGTCGGAATTTACGCTCGAACGCGTCTAATATACTCACATAGATATATACATACGTATGCACATATACAAATGTACATAAATTTATTAATACATATAAAATAACTACGATAAAATTAATAATATTACTTAACTTCCAACAACGGCATGAATATGTTGCACAGATTGTGGATAAAGAGAAAAGAGGATATATGAGAAGTATTGTTAAATGAAGTAAAATTATATAATGGCATTCTGCTTATACATAGTCCACTTTGGTATGAAACACGCAATTGTGAAGATGTTTCGAGACGACAAAGTTTGCCTGCTAAGGCTATAGAATTTTATAAGGCATAGTAAATGAGTGACTGAAGACTCAAAACCTCTTAAATGCTTGCAAATTATTTTCTAAACGTGGTTTGGTAATTCTAATTGCCACGTACACATTAAACTGTTATTATAAGATATCACCACTAATTTTATGAAGATAGGTCCTGTTTAATAGGTAATAATGTCGCGAAAGGCAGGTCCGATTTTCATGAAATATTGAATATAAAAAGCTTTCAGCAACCACCGTGGCAGGGCAAAAGTAAAACTTATTTTTCCTAACCTTTTGGGTGTCTATCTATACTAATTATCTCTAATAGTTGTACCGATTTTTTTTTAAATTTTGTTTTTAGTTTTGTTTTAGTTTTCCAAGGATAGTTCTGGGCTAAGCAGTATTTCGATGCATCAAAGGGGCGTGGCACCGCCTAGAAGTATTCATATTACAGTGCTGGAACTTGATATGGAGATATATGAAATCAATAACATACTCATGGAGAAAACGGACCTATTGGAAAAGGGGACGTGGCGCCTTCCAAACGTACTAAAATTTTTTATGTCTTTATATGCATATATACTTAGTTATCTGTGCTTATGTGTGTGAACACCTGGACCGATTTTAAAGAAAATAATTTAAGGCTGACATTATTATTGGTGTTAAATGCTGGTTGATAAATAAACGAAGTCGTCTACTTTTTCAAACTTTCTACTGTCAAGAGCGACGTCAATACCGCTTCTGATTTGACTGAAGACAGGCGATAATTCGCTTTGTCCTCGTTCACCACCATACCCATTCATTTGTCCTCTCTATCCCATCCCGAGTAGGTGGAACAGACGTAGAGCTTATTCTTGCCAATAAAGCCGATGTCGTCGGCATACGTCAGCAATTGCGCGCTCTTGTAAATTACTGTGCCTGAACAGTTTAATTCTGCGGCTTTTATGATCTTCGACAACATCCGATTAAAAAAATCACATGAAAGGGGACCACCTTTTCTGAAACCTTGTTTTGTAGCAAACGGCTAAGAGAAGTCCTTCGAAATTCTGACGGAGCTGGTGGTATTTATCGACGTCATTTTACACAGTCGTATTAGTTTCGTGGGGATACCAAATTCAGACATTGCGGCATAAAGAAAACTTCATTTCGTGCTGTCGAAAGCGGCTAAAAAATGGACAATTAGTGTGAATACCTATCCCATGGTGGACTTTCCAAATTTAATGCCACACTGATAAGGCCCAATCAGTTCGTTGACGGTTGACTGCAATCTTTCACACAATACGCTCGATAAAACCTTGTAGCCTATGTTTAGAAGGCTTATCCCGTCGCAGTTGGTGCACACAGTTGGGTCGCCTTTCTTTTGGATTGGGAAGAGCACAGTTAAACTCTAGTCGTCGGGCAGGCGATGGAATTTTGACCGCGTGAATAAATGTCGCCTTCCTATTGGTTTGGCGGCCTAATTTATTTTTTAATCGCGGTTTAATTTCAATGAATTTCAGCTCCAGCAGCTTTGTTGTTTTCCAGCCGCGTAATCGTTATTCGTACCTGGTCATAGTCAGACGGTGGAAACAACGACTCCATCGCTATCAGGGGCACGTTCGGATTTGTCTTCTCCACTACTTTCAGTGCTGCTAGCTTTCAATAGTGTGGAAAACTGTTCCCTTCACAATTTAAGTGCCTTCCGCACGTCGGTCACTGGGTTGCCATGGTTCCTCTGTCCGTTTCTCTTGTCAGCCGCATTTTTAGTTCTTCGCATTCGCGTATTTCGACCTTCCTCTTCTTATAGCGACAAATAGGTGTCGCTTCCATTTTCAGTTCCCTATAACGGTCCCAAATAGCTCGCGTTGCGCCCGTTCGCAACGTGGCGCTGTGGGCGACAAATTTTTTTCTATGCGGTTTCGTATGTACGCCCAAGCGCTCACAGAAGAGATGCCTGGACGCAGATGAGCGAGATGTTGAACAATCTCACTTTGATATAGATTGTGGCGAGACGCTCGTCCACCGGAGTGAACGACAGTGCCCGGAGACGGACTCATCGATTTGTGCTCCTTTATTTTTGTTTTCATCGGCCGGGGTTTTAAAGTGGTGGGAGCCAAACTCAACGCCTTCTCAGCTTGCAAGCTTGCTCTCAAACGTGTGTTTGGTCGCTACGCTGAGCATACGTAGATATAAATACCTATCTTTACGTCATAAGCTGCGACTTGAACCGTAAGCAAAATAATTGCGCTTCCGAACGGCAAATAGACGAAAAGGTGTTTCTTGGCAGAATAACACTCGGAGCATTGCTATTGTCTGCCGAGGGGCGACCGCTGTTTGAAAAACCTTTTTCTAATTGAAATATTACTGGGTGGGTCCCTTGATCGGTCCCAGGTCCTACCGAGGGGTAGCACGCACATCTAACCACACAGGCACATCGCCTGCCAGTATGCGTAGTTTATTATTTTTCATTTGGTTTAGTGTACCTATAGAACTTTGGTGACAAAGTACAAAATTCAACACCACCATTTGACCGAGATGATTGGCAAACATTCCACTTTGTTAAATATTTTTTCTTTTCTTTGTTCCTTTTTTGGTTCTTCCCATATTGCTCTCCACTGGACTTTTGTTCATTTTTTAAACATCTCACTTCTTTGTTCAACAATGCTTAGGTATTTATGGATGCACCTATACATATCTACATATGTAGATACATAAACTGTACATGACTTCAATGTCTTTATTATTTGACTTTTTACAGCCATTGTAAAAGCAGTTGGCAGGATACGACAGGAAAAACAAGGAGCAATAGCAGCTACAGCTAAGGCGATATCAGCAGCACATCATTTGTCAACTTTAATTAATGGAATTGACAGCGCGCTAAGCATCTGTCGGTTTTTTTGTTTTCATTGCTCATATTTTTTACATTAATAAAATGTTGAGAGCAGTGCGTTTAAATGTTTAATTTTCACTAGAGGAAAATGAAAAACAGAAAAGGTTGCCGCATTGCTTTCATTAAATCATTTAGAAAATATGCTCGAAAGTTGAGTAGCCGTGGATGACAACCAATTTCCTTACTGATAAGGTAAAAAAAAAACTTGGCCCACGGTTTTAAGGCTTACAAAAAATATCGTACTCCCTATTGGGAAAGATTCTGCAATCGATAATCCGAAAACCAGGTAAGGCTAAGCTTATAGATAAAGATTTTTGCGAAAGACTCGTAATTTAAAAGGAAAAGCTGAAAAACGTTGAAATAGTAAACAAAGTTATATTAGCCGTTCGTCGTGAGACAAATTGATTGGCAATGGAAAACATTTGGTGACTTTTGAACAGAACCTGTCTCTAACTAACAGATATTTCGACAGCCTACCTATTATATTAAAACTTTAATTTGGGCAGATAGGTTTTTAATAACAGGAGCCTGGAAGTTAGACGAATATCAAACTAGAAAGGTTTTAGCTTCTAGAAAACGTAGGGCAATGAACTCAATAAGTCGCACACCCTCTTCAAAAGAGGCACAACTCAAAATTTGCCATTTTTGAAATTACGCGCTAAAAATGTATACAAAGCTTTTATTTACCTTTCAGCAAAAGCTGGAGCAAATTTTTGTTGTAATTTGTTTAAAAAACCTAAGGTAAAGTCGCCCTTGCCCATATGATTAGCCTGAGCTACGAAATAGTTTTTTGCATTTTCTGACGAACGCATTATTTTGAGTTGTGACTCTTTTGAAGACGGGACTTTAACCCCAGTCGCCGTAGTACCGATCCCCCCGGTGCTACCGTAAAGTATTCCGTCGCCAGGTGGTTTGAGCACTAAGCTCTAAGTCCGTTACAGTTTCGTTGCAGTCCGTCTACAAGTAGCATCTACTCAAAACAATTATGTATTACAAACAACCCACCCCAGTTCGTATCCTCCCAACGTGGCATGGTCACCTACTTTTCTGCGCTTCTTGCCATGGTTCTNACAAGTAGCATCTACTCAAAACAATTATGTATTACAAACAACCCACCCCAGTTCGTATCCTCCCAACGTGGCATGGTCACCTACTTTTCTGCGCTTCTTGCCATGGTTCTTTTCATATCATACCCCCGTCTCAGCTGCTGATGTTTATCGGTTATTGTAGTGCCTGCTTCGACTACAATAAGAAGAAGTTGTACTGTGAACATACATACATACGTATATACATATTTACATATTTATCCTGTACCTACCTGTTGGATTTTGTACTTTACAGTTATAGGTAAAGGTAAATTGTATAGGTAGAGGTAAATGGAATGTATGTCTACTCCTGTTTTAGCAGCGTGCAGCCAGCAGAATAGCATCACTACTGCCTTTTGCCAGCAGGGCGCCGACTACAGCAGCTTCCGCTGCTCACTATACACATGTAGTTTAGATCATGTATGTATGTATGTGCATGCACTCAGACAACAGGCACTTGAAATTGTTCAAAGCTGTGTTATGGGAAAAATTGTTCGAGATCCTTTTACAGGAAAATTTTCAGCATGCTCTTGCAAGGCATTGGGTTTCCTTAAGCTGGAACTCTTACTTCACTTTGTGCGAGCTTAAGTTATATAGTAAATGTGTGCCTATATATGTTACTACATACATACATGCAAATGTGTCTGTTAAAAACATACATACGTACCTAATTACACACATGCTCACCTTGCAGTGAGTCTCGTCTTTCAAGTGCTCAAGGTTGCTAAGGCACAATTTTATTTTCAGCCACTATGCACACTTACGCGTGCACGCACATATACATATTACGTAAATCTATTGAGGTATGTAGATGGTCTAGTAATTACCCGGCAACAATGTTTGAATGCCATTGATGTTTACTGGAAATCAAAAGAGTGCGTAACTTTGCCTTTACGAACTCAACCCTACCAATAAATGGCTGTAAATGCGGCTTACGAAAGATATGAAGTTCACACACAAATATGTATGTAGGTAGTTTATGTGAGAACATTTGGAAATGCAATGGGATCCAAAGGCTTAAAAAAATCTGTGCTTGCAGCGCTAACTCTAGTCTGTTCCTGCCCTGGCACATCCTAGCGATCGTGGAAATTAAAATAAGATGACTAAACCCATTTCAGGTCTCCATGCCATTAATGATGGCAAACTATGGAAGAAGGATACTAAAATACTCCGCGGACGTTGAAACGAAATTCCGCAGGACTAAAAGCAAACGTAGAAACTTCGCTGTGTGCCAAGAATGAAGATTCGCAGGTTTTAGTTCCGGAAAGCTTTTGAGGCTTGGTTCTTTGTAAGCCCAGACGATGTCTTGACTACCTCCGGGCCACCTTCGGACAGAATGACTTTGCAGGTTTTTGCTTAACGTTCGCTGAGCTGAAACGAGAAGTCCAAGAGAAGTCTGTATGTAGTCATAGGTACTGCCATTCTATATTTTGTCGGTAAGGCCGATCGGAGACTCGCTCAGCTAAATGTCAGCTACCTCTGCCTGGAAAACACTACAATGATCTGGAGGTTTACATTAGAGATTGGTAGACAACTCCTTGCGAAGTATTACTACTTTGACACATTCTTGCACGTGAAAGTTCAACGGTACGTCCTTTCAACTATAGCTCTGTCCACTCATCCCTAAAGCGGATTTGGCTGAAGAAATCGCCCAATTTTTCTAGTTTAGCCACGCAGCGATCCGTGTTATAAGTGACAAAGTTGGAGTCTTCAAGAATACAAGAGTGTTCAAATCCTGAGACAGCTCAGCACCCCGCATCTCTGAGTCAGACTATAGCCCTTTGTAAAGAGGTCTTAACTAAACACCAAGTGCCAGAGCGGGGGTTGGTCCTCAGTACCCTCTGATTTCCATGAGGGTGACCCGTTCAAGTTTTCTGACAAGTTCTGTCTTTTGTGGTGCATTCTACCAGATGAGGAATCCATAACTAAAACGTTATGGGCATAATTAAGCCTTTGCAGCAATAGAGAGCCACTGATGCCTTCTTCACTGAATGAGAGGCTCAAAGAACACTCCCATCAAGAATCAAGCCGAAGTATTTGATCAAATCACGAGTCGTCAAGAAAAAGCTTCCAATTCAAGGTAGTCTCATATGTAGGATTTACAGTGAGTAGACTGTTCGAAGACTATTTAATCATCAGATTCAAGCACTCGTTGAGAAGTGTTACCCTGATCAATATATGTATAGGCAATCACCGTTGTTCAGGTCTATACTACAGAGCTCTTCTAACAGGCTTTATCTATCGACTTCTCGAACGTGAGTATGATAGCTTCAATCGCCTTCTCTTTCCGTACACATCTTCAGCTCCTGTTAGGCGATCGTGAGGAATAATCATCTCCACGGTTTAAAGAAGAGCGAAAATATGCTGATTGGCCTGAAACCGTTGCGAGAGATGCGAGAACTTTTGCCAGCCTTTGATAAAACTTCAGCCCTCCTTCCCCCTAAATCTCAGCGATATATCTTAAAACTGGCATATTACCAAAACCTAATTTCTGCAAACCTTTCCTCCGCTTAGTCTTTACGACGTGTTAAGTGTTTCCAACTGGGCTTTACTGGAAAATGACACAATTGCGACCCCTATCGGATTGGTAACAAGTATATTTCGATGTTCCACAGCAAAAACGGTCTCGTTATTGCAGATGCACATCGATATATAGAAAAATGTGTCTGCCAGTGTATTTGTATTCAGTCAACGATCACCGAGGGCAGCTTACTCCAGTTGTGCGTTTTTTATTGAGTTTCCCTAAAAAGAACTTGCATGTTTTCAGGCATAAAAGGGAGAAAAAATTAAGTACTCATAAGTACATGCTTTTACTTTCATACAAATGTACTTATTTCTATATTACACAACCCTACCTGAACTTTATGACTTCTTCGCTTGTGCTACACAAATTGCAATTTCAACACTAAACTGACTTCTGGCAGTCTGGCAGTTTAAAACTGACTACACTTGTTCACCCTTTTACCACATACATACATACATACATACATACATATGTGTATGATTCAGCTTCCTGAGCAAACTAGAAAAGTGTATTGAAAGCTGGCTATAACAAAGCATTCTTCGAACTCCATTCAACGCAGCTCAACAGAATACAACAACTTCTCACAACTCGCCCGCACTTTCCAAAGCATAAAACACAAAAGACTTTAGCAAAAGAAGGTGTGATTGGGTGGCGCAAGGGTGCAGAGGTTACCAGCGCGCGTATTGCAGCCGTTTCAGCAGTTCACCTCGCAGCTCACCTTTTCAGCAAAACTGCCAGTAACACTACATACACTACCGTGCTGCAATTGTAAGCTTGAATCTTTGTGTTCGCGTAGATCATAAATCTCAATGGGGGAAGTGCCTGCTTGCTTGCTTACTTCCTTTTGCAGGTAAGGACTTCACCGACGCGCAGATTTGTTGCCTTGCAACGAAGCTGTAAATATCGGGCTTTTATATACATACATATACATATACTTGTGTGTATGTTCATACCTGTGAGTATATTCGCTCATATTCCCCAGTTTTACTGAACCAATGTAAATATGGGCCAGCCGTCGGTTGGTTGAATTGTGGCTGTATTGTATTACCTAGTACCACAGTTTTCGATGTAGCAGACATCGATTGCTTTGTTTCCGTGCTCGGATTTCCATACTCACATTTCCGTTCCGTAGGTGCGTGCGACAGTGTGTGTAGTGGCGACTTACTTATACCAACGCATTAAATAAAACTAGTGTTCGCCCAGCGGTTGAAATTCAACCGATAAAATTAAGG
>NW_016178207.1:0-8009 GCF_001687245.7 Rhagoletis zephyria
AGTAACGGATACATACAGGTATCTAAATTTTCGCTACTCTTGCAGCCCTAGTCAGCAGATGGTCATAAAATCTCGCTCTTTGCATTTCAGGGTTTCAGCTGTGCCAGGATAGCGTACTCATTTTTGAGAATTCCACGATTTCGATAATGAAATTCCCCGATTTTGCCGGAAATTTCGTAAAATTTCCCACCCATGGACATTTCCTTATTGGCAAAAAAATTGTGTGTATTTTGACATATTGTTGTTCTGTCTGTTTATTTTTTTTTTATGTATTCATCGACCAAACAAGTTAGTTAATAAATAAAGAAAAAATGTACATATAATGTTTGCATACAGTGGTCGAAAAAATGTTAGTCACGCCAAATTTTGACAAGTTTTCACAATCGTTACCTTTTTTTGTTATTAATTTGATTTATCTTTTTGTTTATAATTCTTTCGTTTGTTTATAATTCTTTAACAAAAACCATACAAATCCAAGTGTCAAACATTTTGTATTAATAATAAAAAATTTACAAAACTTTCGTAAAATTTTCGAGATTTTAATTAGATTTTCTAGAAAGATTTTGAGTATGCAGTTTCGTAGCCCACTAAATTCTAGTGAGTGAAAGTTTCAAGTAGCTAAAAATTTTTGTTTTAAAATTTTTTTTTCTGAAAGTGTTGCGGTTTTCTTTCACATAAAAAAAGCTTATTTATTCGTTAATATGAACGCATATGCGACAAAGAAAATTCTAAATCAACGGTAGTTTGTATAATTTGCAGGATTGCATAATCAGTACTTTTAGTTGCAGTTGCATTTTTTATGCAATTCTTTTACCTTATTATGAAATCAGTGAAGCAAAAAAGAATAAATGAGTTAACACCTAATTCATCACAAAAAGAAGTTCATCTCGCGATTATGCGCGTTAACTGAAATTCCCTACAAAAACGATCCATTCCCCGATTCCCCACTTAAACCCAAATTCCCCGCAAATCGGGGATCGCCCACCCCCAGGGCTGCGAAAAGTATAAATTAGGTTAAATAAATTACCTCTAAGCAGAAATTTGAAAACAAGTTCTGTTAAAAAGTTTTTTTGTTCATTTAAACCTTCAATCATAATATCTTTTTAGGTTTTCACAAGATTATTTATAAAGTATAATGTATTAGAAATCCTGTAAATCTTTGCGCCAACGCACAGAGGAGTATTTGCATAGTAAAACCGGTCAAAATTATTTGGGGAGTTTTTCTGATAAGTAATGAAAGCAAGCACGGAACTTAATCATAATTAGGCATTTATATGAGAAAAAGAGGCTAATTATATTTATCTTAGGTTCATTTTCGTGACATATTTATCCATTGAATACCATAGGTTCATAAAAACCCTATTCCACAAAAATTCGAAAACAGCATTCATATTTATATTTCATATAGCGCATATTTAGATTGGCGAGCCGGATATTCAGATTGGCTCTCATTTGCGAATTATTGCGAACTATGTAGAATATTCAGTTTCTAAAATTTAGATGCTTTCTCAATTTAAATTAAAGTACCAGGTTTACCGAGCTTTTCCCGGAGTGCATATACTTTTTAAAGCTTGCAAGATTTGGATAGCTTTAAAAAAATATTTTGGAAATAAACAAAAAAAAATTGGATTTCCATATCTATTAAGTAAATTCCGTACTCAAAAATTTAGGTGGCAACCCTATTCCGAAATACGCTGGAATTAGAGGTACATATCTTGAGCGTATGTGTACTATGTATACATAAAAAAAATTTGATTGAGATTAACAAAAAAAAAATTGTATTACAAGGAAGAGTGGCAACCCTGAGGGAAAATATTTTCTGGCCAAAGTTCTCAACAACACTTTTCATTTGATATCCATATTGCGATGTTTTAGATAAATTGTGTGGCATTGAAATTAAGTGGCAACCGTACACTATTATCCTAAGACATAACATTTTGTGTATAGGGAAAGCATTGTTTATGAACCTTCTCTTGGTACCCATAAATAGTAATATTTTACCTCTCTTTCTAAACAAAAAATTAAATAAATATGCGATTCAAAATAGGTGGCAACCTTACTAAAAATATTTTTGAATTCGGGATCTTTAAAATACCTTCCATTTGACACCCATATTAAGATGTTTTAATTAATTTGTAACTAATTGCGAATAAGTGGCAACCTTATACGAGTCTTCTCTGAGGCCTATTCAGATAACCTTAAAATCCAAAACATTATCGGTGTACAAAATTTCATCAAAATCGTTAGAGCCGTTTGCGAGAACACTATGGATATATGTATATACATATATACAAGAATTGCTCGTTTAATGTAATAAGATATATGTACAAGAATTGCTCGTTTAATGTAATAAGATAAATAACTTAATAATATTAAGAAAAGAATGCAGTAAAGTGTGCTAAAGACCCAAGACATATAATTCAGTAAATCTCGGTACTCAGCTCCGGCGAAAGCATTTGAGTATCGTATGATGAACACAGTAGGAAGAAACTAGTGGCGCATCAAGTTTTTTCACCAGATCTTTGACAAATAATAGTCGATCATAACTAGCCGTTGAACATTTCTGCTTGGAATATCTTTTGAAGGATCTTAAACTTCGGCTGTAAATAGCGGAGAAAGCAGACGTGGGTGGACAGTTTCATAACAGAGATTTATAGCCAAGGTTCCAAAATATATCCCTATAAAAGAATATTGCTCGACGACACCCGACAATCAACCAAAATAACTGTTATTTATTTGAAATTTTTGCTAAAAATAAATATCCCATAGGCCCCATTTCCAATAATCCAAAAGAATATAAATTATGGTACATGCTTTCTATTTGTACGTCACTAGTTTTATTTTAAAATTGGTCCATAAAAAATATTATGACGAAAGAAATAAATGTAGCTTTTGGAAGCGCAGAAAAATATCATCACAATAAATTTTCTATATGACGTATGAGGCATTTCATGTCACCGCGGCCACCACTGTGCGCGACCTCTAAGGATTTGGAAGAAAGTTGAAGAGATTGAAGGTCTAGGTTACATGGATATACGTGCAGCATATTTTGCCGATATGACGTAGATTTGCCTATTTACAAGGGACTTAAATTTTAAGAAAACGTACTACATACCTTTCTTTAAAGTGCTGTATCTTGAAAACCTTTTATCGAAACTTAATGAAAAGAAATGTATTTCTTCCGTCTTATTATAATGGGCTTTAATTGTACATTTCTTACATTAATGTGCAACGTATAAAAAACAAAAATAAATTAAGAAAACATTTTTTTTATTTGATTTTTTTTTTATTATAGCATTTTTAAAATTTTTTGATTTTACATAAGAACATTGTCTATAATGTCAACTTTAAGTACCCAAATGGGCGTAATGGGCTACTTATGCGTTTGGACTCTAGATCGTCAACGCTCGAGCAATATGATAAATAGACACTGAAATTTTATGAAATTGTATATTTTTGAAAGAGGAAAGGTGTGTAAAAAGCAAAAACAATATGAATAAGTCATATTAACTTTACTAAAGGCCTGAAATCATGAAAATCCCTTCAAGAAAATGGCAGAATTGAACTTTGTTGCAAGTTCACATGGGAAATCTGCTTACGACGTGATTGGAGGAAAGAGACTTGCCAATTACTTCAATCCTATTTTAAGCTAGTTTTAAAGGTTAAATAACATCAAGTTAGGAAACTTGATATCCTTATTTAACGAATCTTCAAATACCAAAAAATTGTATTGTTGTTCATGTTGTTGATGTTTCGGTTTCATTGCAAAAGAATATTTTGACCTCTATATAGCTATAAGTTAGTCCTTTTATTAAAACAAGAAAAATACCTCCGTATTTAATGTATATTTTTCATTTAAATTTAATTATGCAATTTTAGTATTTAAACTGGGTGGCTATCAACAACAATTGAACATGACGCTTCCATAAAATTCTTAAAAAAAATTTTTTTTTAAACATTCTAAGTACAATGTAATTGAAAGTAGTTTTTGCAACTTTGACCAAATTTTTTTCACATGCTTTTTTTTAGACTGTGTCAACTTGTCAAATAAGGTTAAATTAACTACACAAAGAAAAAATTAACATGATTTTTTTCAAACAGCGTCATTTTTGGGGTTTTCCATATTAGCAATTTTAAAATTTTGAACAGAAAAAGTACTTTATAAAGCATGTTCACATTATCGTAATTTAACGCTCATTCGTTTTTCATAAAAAAATCATGCTAATATCATGCAAAATTTGTAAGTAAATGCGAAATTCGCAAAAATGCAAACAATTTCAAAGATTTTCAATAAAAATTTAAAATTTTTCAATCCGATTTTTTAGAAAAGTTTTGGGCATGCATTTTTATAGCCAATTTAATTCCAGTATAATAAGGTGCAGTTTGAAGTTGTGCCTTGTCTTCGATGTAAAAATACGAGTATTTTAGAACATAAATAAGTTTTTTGTGTGAATGAAAATGCGAAACCCCTCCAACCAAAAAAAAAATCTCAAAAAGCAGCGCGAATTTTTAGGTACTTCAAACGTTCACTTTTTGTATTGAAATTGAATGAGCTATACAACTTCATACCAATAAAATTTTCTGTCAGGCTGGTACAACGCAGCCATGTTTTTAACCGGTGAAGGGTTGAAAGACTTATTTCTGAAGTAGCGTTATTAGCTTGAAGTGTGGCCAGAATGCAGATGAGTTTGTAAATCAATGGAAAATAATATTCGTCGCAGTTACCAAAAGCTTCACGTTGAACACAGGAGTATTTTTATAATAAAACCGGTAAAAATTCAGATTTATCAACTTTGAAAAAATTCTCCATAAAAAAAATATATTTAAAAAAAAAATATATATCTCAAGTTATATAACCGATCTATCAGTTGGCAGGATTTTAAATAGAACATAGCCTTTATTGTGATGATTTTTTTCTGCGCTTCCAATAGCTGCATTTAGTTCTTTCGTTATATTGTTTTTTATGGACCAATCTTAAAATAAAACTAATAGAGATACAAATAGACAGCATGTACCATAATTTATATTCCTTTGGATTATTTGAAATAGGGCCTAAATTTCAAATAAATAACAGTCATTTTGTTCTTCATATTCTTTAATCTATACTAATATATATTTTGAAAGCCGTTTTTTTAGTGTTCGCAAAGCTAGAGAACGGCTGAACCGATTTTTCGGAAGCTTCAGACTCCTGCTGCGCGTGTCCCAAGGATGGTTTTATGCTAAAAAATAATTCTATATGTAAAGGGGGCGTGGCACCTCCAATGCAAACTGAATTTTTTTATACTCCATATCTCTGGAAGTGTTCATGATAGAGTTCTGGAACTTCGTATGGGGATATACGAAATCGAACTATACTCTTGGAGAAAAATTGGAACTATTGGAAAAGGGGATGTGGCACATCCAATACAAAACAAATTTTTCGTACTACGTATCTCTGGAAGTGTTCATGGTAGAGTTCTGGAACTTTATATGGAGATATACGAAATCAATCGCATACTCTTAGAGCAAAATTGGAGCAATTGGAAAAAGGAGCGAGGCACCTCCCATATGAACCGAATTTTTCATACTACATATCTCTAGAAGTTTTCATGGTCGCACACTCTTAGAGAAAAATTTAAGTTATTGGACCGAGGCACCTCCCATACGAACCGAATTTTTAATACTGGATATATCTGGAAGCTTTTATGGTAGAGTTCTGGAACTTGGTACGGAGTTATACGCAATCAACCGCATACTCTTGAAGAAAAATTGGAGCTATTGGAAAAGGGAGTGGCGCACCTCCCATACGAACCGAATATTTCATAATACATATCTCTGGAAGTGTTCATGGTATAGTTCTGAAACTTGTTTCCGAGATATACGCAATCAACCCCATAATCTTGGAGAAAAATTGATATATTTGAAAAGGGGGCGTGCCACCTCCCATACAAACCGACTTTTTCATACTGCATATCTCTGGAAGTGTTCATGGTAGAGTTCCAGAACTTTGTATGGAGATAAACGAAATCAATCGCATACTCTTAGAGAAAAATTGGAGCTATTGGAAAAGGAGGCGTGTCACCTCCCATACAAACCGAATTTTTCATTTCTATATCTCTGTCCATGGTAGGGTATTGGAACTTTGCATGGAGATATATGAAATCAATCGTATGCTCATGAAGAAAAATGGGAGCTATAGGAAAAGGGGGCGTGGCACCTCCCATATAAACCGAATTTTTCATACTGCATATTTCTGAAAGTATTCATGGTACAGTACTGGAACTTAGTATGGAGATATGTATGTATATGAAATCAAGCCCATACTCTTGCAGAAAGTGTTAATGGTAGAATACTGGAACTAAGGATGGCTATATATGAAATCAATTGAATACTCTTGAAGAAAATTTCGGACTATTGTAAAAGCGGGTGTGGCACCTCCCATGCAAACCAAATTTTTTATGCAATATGAAGTGTTCATGGTAGATTTCTGGAACTTGGAATGGGGATATACGCAATCAACCCCATATACATGGAGAAAATTGGGGCTATTTGAAGAGGGGGCGTGAGGCCTACAAACGTACCGACTTTTAGCTATCTTTGGATATATTTATAATTCTTCTGCAGGTGTGTTTGTGAGTGAAATCCTCCTAAATGGTTGTACGCATTTTAACGAAATTTTTTGCGTGTGTTTGAGTGGGTCTCTGGATGGTTTAGTTTCACAATTTGATCCGCCCTTTGGCGCTGTTATGCTGAGTTATTACTAAAAATCTTATTTATGATCCGATTTGGCTAATATTTTAAATATGTATTGGTAATGGTAAGAGCAATACTATTGCAAAAACGTGCTGCCAAGTGGCCCTGGAGTCGAGTTATTACTAAAAATAGCCAAGTGTGAAAAGGTGCCGTGAAGGTCAGATTAAATCGACCTGTTGCACCATTGAGCATATCGAACTCTCTTGTGTTACGATTGGCCCAATGAATGTGATTTTCAAATATTATTATGCGTTCAAGCTTTTAAGGTATTTCGTCTGAAATAAGTATATGTATATTGCATTTTTGTAGAACAATGATTCGCACCCATTTTGAAATTGCCACCAACTATACCATAAAGCTTCTAGGATAGATTCA
The DNA here is from genome assembly GCF_001687245.7 of Rhagoletis zephyria. Taxonomy (NCBI): domain Eukaryota; kingdom Metazoa; phylum Arthropoda; class Insecta; order Diptera; family Tephritidae; genus Rhagoletis; species Rhagoletis zephyria. Next base: position 7,108 of record NW_016178207.1, read on the forward strand.
CTATAGAACCGGGTCATTATTGCCGCCAGGGAGTAAATAGGAAACCATTCTTCAAATTTATTTCGTTTTGCGAATAACCGTGCTATGAAATGCTGCACAGTTAGAGAATTTTAAGAACTTCTTCACGGATATAACACTTTCCTTAAGTTATTTAAAGCGGCAAATGACCACCAAACCATAATCTTAGCAGATGAATGTGCCAATGAAAATTGTAAACGTGAATTGTTGGTGAAAATGTTGAACCAAAAAGTTTCAATAAAAAAATAAAAATTTTAAACGGGACGAAGTTCGCCGGGTCTGCTAGTAGATATATATTTTGGATCCTTGGCTATAAACCTCTGTTATAAAACTGTCCGCCTATGTCTGCTTTCTCCGCTATTTAAAGTCGAGGTTTAAGATCCTTCAAAATATATTCCACGCAGAAATGTTCAACGGCTAGTTATAGGGAGAGTCGATGCTGGCATAATTAAAAATCTGTTAGTCTGATCGAATACTATTTGTCAAAGATCTGGAGAAAAAACTCGATCCTTCTTCCTACTGTTTTCTCCATCAGTAAAAATAACTTAATAATATAAGAAAACGAATGATGAAAAGTGCGTTCGATACTCAGGTGCTTTCGTCGGAGCTGAGTATCGATATTTACTGAATTATATGCCCTCAAATTTCAGTGATCTCAGATTAGAGGTATTATGAAAATGGGACTATGACACTATCTACTCAGCTTCGACGAGGACGTGTGGGTCTTTAGCACACTTTACTGCATTCTTTTCTTTATATTTTTAAGTTATTTACTTAATTTAAATTGACAAAGCATCAAAATTTTAGAAACAGACCAAATGCCAAACTTTAATAATTTAACTAAAATTAATTAATCATTTCAGAAAATTCAAACTTTAACAGGG
>NW_016178208.1:0-8008 GCF_001687245.7 Rhagoletis zephyria
AGTTTTTGCCATCTTCGGTGTTTTTGTTGGTTGGATTACCACCGCCGCGGCAGGTCGCTCTTTAGCTGACAACAGCATTTAAATCGCTGCTACTCTTACAAACACACAATACGTTGATGCTGTTGCTGCTGCTGCTGCCGTTGTTGCTGATGCCAACACAATTGAGTGACTGACGGTGACGGCGAACTTCAATTGAACCTTCGCTGCAGTCGAGGAGTGTGGAAAATATAGGCAAGCCAGAAACCAAATATGGAGAATAAAAAAAGGGCAGCAGCAGCTAAAGAAAACAGTTCACAAGATTAACGCAATTGAAATCGAGTGGCTTATCGAAATTTGTTTTTCCTCACTAAAACGGTGTAGGATGAATGCCCTGATGGATGGATGGACGGATGGATGGGTGAATGGATTTACTTTGAATGATGCGCGATTTTCGTCACTTCTAAAAAACAACATATGTATGCACATTAGGGTGGTCCTTAAAATATCAAATGAAAGTTTGTTTTTCAGTCTCACCCTTTCAATCGGTAACACCACTGTCATAGATATCACATAGAAATTTTGGTCCCCATTGGACCATAGGGTAATCAGAAATTTTCCCCCTATGCGACACGCCTTAACCGTCTCTAATCGGGACCAAAATTTATATGTGATATCTTCGACTAGAATAGCAACGACGTAGGGGTTGAGGCTTAGGAAATCGGATGTAAAAATTTGCTCCCTACAATTAAGGACCACTCTAATGTATGTGCAAGCATACAACATAAGGGTAGGGTAAGAATGAACAAAGTGAAAGTTTTCGGGTTTTTAATTAAACCATTTAGAAAGGTATCATATTGTTAATAAAGAAAGTTATTATGAGTGCTCTGAGCTACTGGTTCTGCAATACATTTCCGCTTGAATTTCAATCTGATTCGCTTTGAATTCAAATTGGCCGGGGTTGAAATTCACCCGGAAGTGTATTGTAGAACCTGCCTGATTGTTGCGCGACCGCTGTTAGAAAAAACTTTTTTGGATCGAACCCTTGACCTACCGTGTCGTAGTGCGCACTTCTAACCACTCGTTCACGGCGGCCGCCAATATTTACCAATCCTAAAACATATGTATGTGGCAAATCAAAAATATAAGAGCATCCCTAATGAGCATAAATAAGTTTGTATTCACATGTGCAACATACTTATGTACTGTGTGTGCGCACGTACATTCACGTACTTGGGCATATACATACATACATAGCGACATATATGTTTGAAATCAAAGACAAAAGGCGACGAGTAATTGGAGAAGATCAATTGAAACTTTTGATTTGAAAGAGATGATCCATAACTGTTTAGCGAGGTGTTGAAAATACTGTTTTTCATACACATACATACATACTTACATTAGGGCTGGTACTATCCGCATATTCGGATACCCGTTCGCCTAATCGAAAAATAATCGGGTTTGGGCATTTTTGCACTACCACTGAATTGCACTATTTTAATGATAGTTAAAATGCAGAATTCATTATCACTGGACATTTTCACACATACACAACCCGCATCAAAGCGAGATTCTTCAACATCTCGCTCATCTGCGCCCATCTGCGCCCATGCCCCGACGGAAGAGAACGAGGCATCCAAGGATCTCTTCTATGAGCGCTTGGAGCGTTCATATGAGCGCTGCCCCCGACACGTTATCAAAATCTTGCTCTGCTATTTGAATGCCAAGGTGGGCAAGGAAGGGATCTTTGGCGCCAGTGTCGGAAAATTTAGCCTCCACGACGAAACGTCCGATAACGGACTGAGGATGATCGACTTCGCCATCAAGACTTCCATCAAGCTACATGGCTGTCTTCAGATCGACAAATGATAAACCAATTCGATCATGTTGTGATAGACGGATAAATAGATGTACGTACACTTCGAGGGCAAAACATCGACTTGGACCACTATCTTCTTTCAGCCAAGATACGCGCCGCCTCTGAGCAGCAAAAATGTGCGCCCAACCCAACAATGCAAGGAAATTTCAACGTCGAAAAGCTGCAATCAAAACAGACGGCCAATGGATTCACCGCTCGACCCTCACACCTGCACTCTGAGAGCTCTCTTCAACAAACCGACATACGGGAGCAGTGAAACTACATTTCCCGCTCATTAAGTACCGCCGCCGAAAAAGTAGTCGAGCCCGAAAGAAAAAACTGGTACGATGGGCGCAACGCGAGCCATGTGTGACCGTTATAGGGAACTGAAGAAGGAAGCCAGACGCATTTTCCGCAATAAGAGAGAGCCTGAAATACGTGAGTGCGAAGAGCTTGAGATGCTGACCGACGGGAAGAATGCCCGAAAGTTTTATCAGAGGGTTATGCGACTTACGGAAGGTTTCAAGACCAGGGCGAACTGCTGTAAGAACAACCTAGTTACCGATCTAGTTACCGATGTTCAGAACGTACTTAAATTATGGGGGGGACCCCTTTTCCACCCTATTAAATGGCAACAGCACTGGTAGTAGTGGATAAGACGAACCCGAGCTCACAGTCGATGAAAACAGCAAAGCGGCTGGAGCTGATGGCCTGCCAGCCGAGCTATTCAAGTATGGCGGCGAGGAGGCGGTAAGGAGAATATGGTCAGATGAACGTATGCCCGATGACTGGAATTTAAGTGTGCTCTGCCCAATCCACAAAAAAGGCGATCCCGCCATACACGCCAACTACCGCGGAATCAGCCTTCTCAGCATAGGTTATAAGGTCTTATCGAGTGTATTGTGCGAAAGACTGAAACCCACCGTCAATGAACTGATTGGGCTTTATCAGTGTGGCTTTAGGCCTGGAAAATTCACCATAGTATCAGGTATTCACAACGAGCCAAATCTTGGAGAGGACCCGCGAGAAAAGGATCGACACACACCATCTATTTGTCGATTTCAAATCCACTTCCGACAGCACGAAAAGAAGTTGTCTTTATGACGCGATGTCTGAATTTGGTATCCTCGCGAAACTAATATGGCTATGTAAAATGACGTTGCCAATACCACTAGTTACGTCAGAATTGGGAAGGACCTCTCCAAGGCGTTTGATAGCAAACGAGGTTTCAGACAACTTCAGACTACCTTTCATGTGATTTCTTTAGTCTGATGTTGGAGAAGATAATAAGAGTTGCAGAACTGAACCGCTCAGGAACAATTTACTACAAGAGCGTGCAATTGCTGGCTTATGCCGACGACATCGTCATTGTCTGTTCTGCTTTCTCGAGATTAGAGGGAGAAGCAAAGCGAATGGACGAAGTATCCCCTGTCGTCCCACAAACAGTCAGAGCATACGCGTCTTGGCACCCACGCAAGAATGATAGAATACAAGATTGCGCATTCCTGCGGGTGATGACGTCAAGATAGCAACGAATAGGAAAGAATAATTGGAGATGGAGGAGAGAATTTGTTAATTGTCAAACCATGGAGGTCGCCATATTTACATACATATAAACATCTCTGCATACATACAAACAGTTTGCTAAAATGACGTCACACGAACAGCTGATTCTGTCAAATTCGCCAAGAACAAAGTAGCGGTACTGCTGATTGCGCCACCTCTGTCTCCCTACATCGTGGCACCACGTCACTGTTGACAGTTACAAGTTTGAAAAAGTAGACGACTTCGTTTATTTGAGAACCAGCATGGAAATCCAACGCAGAATCACTCTTGCCAACAAGTGTTACTTTGGACTGAGTAGGCAATTCAGGAGTAAAGTCCTCTCTCGACGTACNTCATACCTGTGCTGGTGTATAGCGCGGAGGCACGGGCAATGAAAACATCTGATGAAGCGGCTCTTGGAAATTTCTAGAGGAAGATTCTGCGTACGATTTATGTTCCTTTGCGCGCTAGCGATGGCGAATACCGCAGACGATTTAACGATGAGCTGTATGAGCTTTACAACGGCGTGGATATAGTGCAGCGAATTAAAATTCAACGGCTCCGCTGGCTTGGACATGTCATTCGAATGGACAGAAACGCTCCAGCTCTGAAAGTATTCAACGCGGGCCGCGATGACGGTAACAGAGGAAGAGGAAGGCCTCCGCTGCGTTGGAAAGACCAGGTGGAGAAGGACTTGGCTTCACTTGGCATTTCCAATTGGCGTCAGTTGGCGCAGAAGAGAAACGACTGGCGTACTGTTTTGGACTCGGTCCAAATCGCTTAGCCGGTCACAGCGCCAATAAAGAAGAAGAAGAAGGTAATTCATTAGGTACTTCTAAATTGGTTTCCTTAGCAGAGAGGTGTATTGGATGTACATTAGGGCGTCCAAAATAAGTAAAATCGGAATATTAATGCTCTCACCCCCTAGGATTGTTCTATATCGAAAAGTTCTATATCGAAAAGTTCTATATCGTGGAAGTAGTATTGAATTCTTGAAAATCTATATTTTTCGATCGGAAAACTCTGGTTCTCTTCAGGAGATTTCCAGTAACAATATTATTGTTTATTTAGCCATTTTTCAATACTAAAGATTTTTTATTTAGCCTCCGATTGCATTTTCTGGCATTTTATAAGGGTTTTGGCGGACCTATAAAATATAGTCACTATGAAAAAATGGTTAAATAAATAGTTGGGTATTATTATTAGGAATTTCCTGAAGAGGAACAGAGTTTTGCGGTCGAAAAATATTCCTATTGCGCTGAGTGTTGGCAGAAAAGCTGTTAATGACGTCGGTTTCAACAGTAAAAATCATTTTCAGAAATGGCTCGAGAAGAAAGGTGCTAATAAAATGGTGAAAACTTTGAAAAATTGGCAAACTCTGTGTATTTTCGAAGTTGGTAATTTACATTTATGTTGCTCTCCCACCATTTTTTTGGAACGCTATTTCAAAGTTGCCTGTTAGAGGGTTAAGCATCGCACGTTTTAGCTGCTTCATCGCAAACGTACTCTGGGTGTCCTTTGTAGCACAACGTTGCGTCATATATGATACCAGTATACTTAATAGCGGGTCTAGTGTTTTTAGTGACTCCTAGTAGGTATATACATACATATTTCTGCTTGTAGAGATTTAAAATTAGAACTAAATAGTTGGTCAAAGCACAACACATTTTTGAACCTACATGCTGTACATACATATCGAGCCCTAACCGCCAAAATAACGTAAGCGACATTTTTTTCAAAATTTTCTTTTTATGCAGAAATGGATCTAGATGCTCTAGAAATATTTCTGCATCAAAAAGAAAATTTTGAAAAAAGTGTCGCTTACGTTATTTTGGCGGTTAGGGCTCGATATAATGATGCCGAATTCATTGTAAAAGCCTAATAAAAACATAATGAGACCATAAAAAGGCCCACGCACTAAGAAACAACTGGCATTAACGGCCTAAATGCAGACATAAAACAATTAACGCAAACTATAGACGGGTAAATTGTAGTAAATAGCAAAAAATTCATTGATCAAATGTAAAATATTTACATACATATTTGCTGGCGAATCTTGAAAAACTCTAAAAGGGTGACCAGTAGAAAAGAAATTTTTTTGCTTCTGGTGAAATTAGAAATGCTGACAATTTGCTGGTATCCTGAATGACAAATATATGTAGCTTACCTGTGGTAGCGTTTTGAAGGTCAACAATTGCGATGCTTTTGGGGTTATTAGCCAGTAGAAAAATATTTATCAAGTGTCTCTAATGTACGTACGTACATTTATATATCCCTGCAGAGAAAACACAAATCGTTCAGTAAAAATACCAGTTCATTAACTAGTATGAGCTAAAGCGATGGCCTATTATTTAGTTTGAAAATCTCAAAACTACTTATGCGATCAGCGACATTTGCCTATGCATTTTCAAGGCCAAAAGTAAAACGCAGTTAATTTATTTTCTTACAAATGTCGGCTGTGGCGTCGCCTGAGAACGCAGGTTGGAATCCGCTTGGAGCTGGTTAAGATTTGCAAAATGAAGTCAATGTAAAAGTGCGTTTAGATGTGTAGAGATGATCTTCTATTTTCCAGTTTAACTCTCTAAACCGTTATTAAAGAGAAAACAGATTAGCCATCCAAAATTCATTGCGCGTTAATCTGTAATAAAAAAATAATCTCGGATTAAACCGATAACTTTTCGATTTCCAACCTAGTTTTATCGATTATTTTTGCGAAGAAGAGGAGAGATGTTAAATGTGAAACTAAACAAAAAACGGAAGCTAGCAAGGAAAAGGGGTTTTGGAAAGTTTTTTTTTAATAAAATATCAACTTAAAATATATTTAAATTGCTTAATTTAGCAGAAGACAGAGGCGTAGGTAAGAAATTGCAATTTTCCTTGAGTTGTGAAAAAAAACATGCACAACGAATTCGACAGCTAATAATCTGCGATTCGACTGTGCAAACGACAAACGAGATTTGATTGAGATTATGTTTATATGTAAACGTACTTTAAGTTATTGTAATTATAAATTACTAATTTGTAAGTCTTGTATTTAATTTGAGAAAAAATCTAAATAAATATGTACTTGCACCATAAAAATTAAATTAAGTTCAAAAAAAAAAACTATTTTCAAAAAAATTTAATTAAAAAATTGCAATGAAAAACCTTAATAAAAAAAATCCGCTACCGAAGATTCTAACCTAGCACCTCTGGAATGGCACGCTAATGCTTCGCTCTGTCAGCCATGGCGACTACTGGAGCGCGACGAGAAAAGCGACGTACTTATTCCTTTCACAGGGGCGTTAACTGGTAAATATGATGCTACTAGTGTTTCTACTGGTAGGACACCGCCATGTTAAAAAATACTAGTCGCTAACACTGAAAAGGGATAGAAGGAAAACTAGTAGCATTCTAGTTCACAACTAGTAGATAGCTTTCCCTGCAGGTGTACACTGTACATACATATGTACACCCATATAACGGAACTTCAGCAATATTTTCTGTTGTCTGCAACGTTTGTTGTTGATCTGTGGCATCTCATTCACGGGTACTTAAAATAATACTCAGCGCAACATAACCTTATTGTTGTCGAAAATTTTCCGAAAAAGCTTCATAAATGCTGCTTCATCTGAAATACAAATGTATGTAAGTATCTATGTGGGTGAAAGAAATGCCGGCGTATAGATAAAAGTAAAATGTAATTAACAAAGACAAGCAGTTATCAGTGATTTTCTAGGTTTCTTTATTCGGAGCCGGATAATATCATTTCACTTCAGCTGCCAATCAACTTCACTTTAACTGATTTATTTTGAGGTGGCGAAGGCTACTGCAGTAGTCTTTTGGGTGCTCATTGCGGGCTGGCGACTAGCATAAGAGGCGGCACATTCAATACCAACTAATTTTATGATTTATTTTGCAGTTTCTCTTTTTTTTTTCTTCAGTAGATACTAAAAAATGTCTTAAGTAAACAAAACGCAACTATTTCAAACACGTCGTCGCACTTTGCACAGCTGTGTAACGCGTGGCGTTCGTTGGCTCGGTGGCTTGTGTGGGTGCGACGCAGGACTGCATATGTGACTCTAGCCATGTATGTATGTATGTATGTAGATAATACGTGCATCTGCATGCAAGCAGGTTCATCCGCACAAATTCCAGCACCCTTAATCAGTCCAACCGATTGGCTGTACTTTTTTTGGTGAGTAATTACTTTTCATAGCCGAAAATATTTTGCTTGGCTCATTGTGTTCATATACATACATACTACATACATACATATGTTTGTATGTAAAATGTATGTTTATCCGCTCTGCTTTTACTTGCGGGGGGTACGGCTGCTGCACTTACGTACGTTCACAGCAGGGCAAGCGTGTGCCGCTACCGTCGTTGTCTCCTCCGCCAAGTGATCGGCGGCTTCCCGTTGCTGCGCGCACTCTGATCAGCTAAATTTATCAGCCTGTAGATACGAATTGGTTTAATTACACTGGTTTACAGCGAAAATGTTCAATGGATGCCACTATCCAAATTCTATGTAGAATTTCTCGGTGATTCCGAAAATCGAGTTAATATTTTTTTTTCTATGGATACGTTTTCGTTTCGTTTCAATTCACCGTTATTCAGCTTAAAACAAAAAGTGGTTCCACTTAA
>NW_016178209.1:0-8008 GCF_001687245.7 Rhagoletis zephyria
AAACTTACCAGACTCCTTTAAGAATATTAGCAGTTTGTTAAGGGAAAGATAATGTATCTCGTCCATTCTCAATACATCCGACCCAAAGATATACCATCTGCGTCTGGCGAATGCCGGACAGCGGCCTTAACACCGTAGTGTCCTGGCACCCACACAAGTTCAAGCTTATTCCACCTTGTTGCGGAGTTCAGCCTCAACTTACATTCCTGAACTATCTTTGAAGAGGTGCGAGCAGTTTCCGGGGCCTTTAAGTCAGTTTCTGTCACTGCAGATCCTGATTTTATGTCCGCGCCACCTTTCGCCAACTATCCAGTCTGCTACTTTCACTATTGCAAAGACTTTCGATTGAAAACCCATTTTCAGTCTTTGCGCCATTGGTAAAGAAAGTTTTCACCGAGCTTCCCCAGAGAGTGTCTGGATCTCTCCATTGTTCCCTTATAGGAGACCCCAGGTATCAGTTTATCATTAGATGCCAAAAACAAAGGGTATTGCTTTGATAACCTTCTGAACAACTCTCTCTGAACACCGATCGTTGTGCCACAAACCAAGAAAGTGCAGTCGATACATCGTTTTCATGGCCTCCGCTTGGATCGCTAAATACAGAGGTGGCAAATCCATAAAAGCATTAAGAGCCGGTCCTGACGTTGTACTCATGGCGCCCGTAATGCCTAAACACATGCTCCTTTGTAGCCTGTTTAATACAGAAACCGTGGCTTTGACCAGGGTTCCGCGCCACCATACTACAAAAGAGTACGTGGTTGGCCTGACTAAAACTATTTGTGTATATGAAGGACACCATAGCCGGTCTCAGACCCCAAGTCTTACTAAAGGTTCTCCGATACTGTATGAAAACTTTAAGTGTTCGATTTACCTTCAGCTTGACGTGGGGTTTCCACGTCAGATTTGTATCTTTAATTCCTCTTAGATATTTAACATCCACGGGAAGACTTATAGCGTTTTCTTTTCTCGAAATAATGTTGCGTTTATTTTTCCCTGCGCCAGGGCTGTCAAGTTTTCGTATTCTTTTCCCAGCATCTTCACATGCATATTACGTGCTCTTTCCTTAAAATGTTGCACTCTGATAATGTTGCCATATAAGAAGTTGACATTTTTTTCGAGAAAAGAAATCGCCATTAGGTTTACGCCTCTAAGCACTGGAAGGTTGAAAGGTTTTTCCGAATTCACTGTGTTTTAACACAAATTTCATTGCATTTCCGTTAGTAGGCAGACCACTTACAAACACCACAAGAGAGGCGAGAGCACCCCGTTATTGGAAACAACTTTTTATTTTCTTTTGTTTTTGGTTGCTGGTGTGTATTTCGCAACTCTATTGTGGGTACGTAGCGTTTTTCAGCACCCTGCACAAAGACAGCTCTTAATTAACAAGTCCAAAAGTGCCTCAATCAATTTGGGTGGCCATACAGCCAACCAATTACATTGTGTTGTTGTTGTGTTCGTCTCCTCATCGAACAATTTTTTGAACAAAATCATGAAACATTTCTGTTTCAATTACTTAGTTTCATATCAGTTAGTATTTTACTACTTTGGAATCTACGGCTATTCCTTGCGGCTTTCGGAACGCTTTTGGATAAAGTTGAACTGCGCAGACAGCTTCCAACAGCTTGTCTTCTAGGGAGGAGTTTTGCGAAATCCACTGATTAATCTATACTGCAATTGAAAATTTATAATAATTATGTTACCAATCCGAGCACTTAAAAATTATGCCAAACTCGTGGCAAGCAACACCCAACTGTATCCCAAGGTGGTGCGGGCACCTCCATGAAAATTCATATAATGCCAAGACAATTTGCATTATGATACATAACAACTGTATAATAAATACGCTTGCGGCTGCTGTTTATACCACACTGACACGTTGACTTTAAGTCGATCTACTTAATTATAATGCACACCAGTTGGGCGGCGTTACAACAATAACCAATTTTTTTTTTGTTTACTAAATATCAACAGAAACAAAATGATTGTCTAAGCGCACAAAACAGGTAAATCGCTCAAAATTACGCTGATTAAGTGGAGGGAGTTGCGGGTGTAGGTAGGCAACAAGCAGATTAGTTAGAGTAACAAATTTTGCCTCAACAACAATAATAATTGTATTGTTAAGTGTCAAAATGGCCAGCTCAAACAATTTATGACACCTTCGTTTACTGTACTGACAACTGGCGATTGGCGATTGGCGCACCAGTTACTCATAGCAAAATATGCGGTACGGCGGCAAGTATTTATTGTTTGTATTGTGTTGGCTTTTTGTTTTTCGCTTCGAAGTAATTTTTAACAATTATTTTTAGCCATTTTTTTTTTTATATGTATATTTTTATTATTTTGTTGCTCCTTGTTCCCAAATGGCGCAATTAGTCATAAACAAATGTGGGGTTATTGTGGCTGTCGCTGGCGGTGCGGCGATGTGGGCAAATTGCATTAACCCTTTTTTCATTTTGCTCTTTTGAGGTTAAATTTTTTAGTTAGCCGTTTTGTTATAGTTTTTGTTTTGCGTTTTCTTTTTTTGCTCGTGTTGCTTATACATTTTCAAGCTGTGCATTTTGTATGGCACCTTAAATATTTGCTTAACACTTGGGGCCCCACAGCAAAGTTTTAATTTGTTTTTTTTTTTTTGCAATTTTTTGTATGGTAGCTTTTTTCTATTGTTGCACCCAGCATGTGCGTGTTGCAGCTTTTGTATTTGTATTTTGTTGACCTAACAAATTTTGAAAAAAGCCACACACAGTTGATATGCCAAGCGGAGTTAAAATATGCAGTACTACGTAAATGCCGGTGACCAGCTGGCGTCTCACCTATTCCTTCTAATTATTTACGTACTCAAAATTGTGTTAATGTTGCTTATAAAAATGTTAAATTAAGATTTTCCACTTCAATCGCTTCAGTGCTTTGCAATGCGTTCGACGTTCAGGTGTTCACTTTTGGTTGTTGGTGCGGAGCTGCGGGTGGCTCAAATCGAACAATGGATGGCCGTGTTTTTTGTAGAAAGGACGACACTGTGGGGCGCATGCGGGAAATATGAGTGCGAGTTGATGCGTAGTGGAAGAATGATTTTATTGCTCGGCAGCTGAAATGATTTGAGGCCATGCTCTAGCGTCTGATGAAAAATTAATACAAATACCACATTCCATTTTGAATGAAGTTTAAAACTTTAATTGTTCTAAATGGAAGTCAATTACTATAAACTAAATAAAAGTTCAATTAATTTTCGAAATATGTTAGCCTAGCTAATGTTAAAATAACCGCATAGTAATTGGAATTGATAATCTTACAAAACCACAGGCCCATAGATACATACAGTCAGCGTCAAAAATATGCATACACTGACATTTTGACGATTTTATTTATTTATATTTTCCATATCAAATTTTTCTTATTTTTATGAAAATATAGTTCATTCAACAGCAAAAGCCAGAAGAATCCTTTTTTTTTTTAACTTGACACAGAGCTCTGGTAAATGCAAAATGTACCAAGAAATTTTCATCAAAAATTTCAATTTTTTAATTCGATTCCTTAGAAAAATTTTGAGTATGTAGTTTTTTAGTCCATTTAATTTTGGTATAAAATACAGGTTTCAAGTCGCTAAAAACACCGTTGGCTGCTGAGAATTTTTTTGCCGAGGGTGTTGCGAATTTTCTTCTATATATATAACGCATGAATACGATTTATCTCTTTTTATCTGAAAGAAGGTACGCAACACCCTCGGCGAAAAAAATTCTCAAAAATCTACGGTAATTTTGACTAAAATTGTATTAGCCTCAAAACAGCATACTCAAAATTTCTCTAAGAAATCGAATTGAAAAATTTTAAATTTCGATGAAAATTTCTTGGTATTTGTTGCATTCTCCCGAGATCTGTATGAAATTAAAAAAAATTTATTCTTCTGCTTTTTGCTGTTGCATGAACTATATTTTTATAAAAATATGAAAAACTTTGCAGGGTAAAATCGTCAAAACGTCAGGTTATGCATATTTTTGACGCTTACTGTATGTACGTATCTCTACAAATCTATAGATATTCTCTTGCAGAAAAAAATGAAAATGAGCACACATACAAACATATTTACAAAGATATTTATATATATGTATGTGCATTTCTAACTGAGCAATTAATAGCAATACAGCGATCTAATGAACCAAACGTTAGCCAAAGTCTGAGTCATGTATCAAATTTCGCAATTTACAAATCTTAATACAAAATTTTTACACACAATTCATTTTGATTACTAACATTTAATTAAGCTGTCAATCTTTATAAAATTGCTATGTAGCTAAGCAAATTCTGTTAAGTGGTTTTAAATACAAATTTTTGTGGTTTAATACGCGGCATAATTCAAAGATAAAATAAAAGGAAAAGAGGAAACGAAATAAATAAATTTTGTAGAGGCATTTTCGTTATGTAACTTACAATATATAAAACTCCCTAACAGAGGCCAAACAAATATGCCGTTTTGATACTATATGGACGTCATAAACTTCGCCAATTGTCTCTCTATTTAGGAGGGTGCGGGTTCTCCTGCATTCAATAGTTAAAAAAGTACTGTCCATTGGTTTGTCTATCTTGTAGTTGTACCTTTCCTTGCCAATTACCTCATTATTCCGGTGTGAAGCCTCCCATTCCCAAGATCAGCGTCATTCAGTAAAAGGCTTTACATATCTACAGTAGAGTGGTCCAAGTTTTGTATGTGGAAAAAAGTATTTTTTTATATTAGTATTTTTTATTTTTTCTTTCGATATTTGTAATATATACCAACTTTCAATTTTCTACTCTAACCAATTCGGTGTGCTCAATGACCTTGAAATCCGCTATCGAATCGCTTTGAAACTGACAAAAATATTGGTGAATTCTTATAAAAAGCTACTGTAGCCATAACAATTAAAGCTTGTAATATTTTTTTAAGATTATTAAAATTTGAAATGTCCTTCGGTTGCTTAGCAGACATCGTCCATGTTTCTGCGCCACATAAAAGGAGCGTATGATGAGAGACTTGTATAACGTTATATTTTTAGGTCGAGAGTGCGCTCTGCTCTTCAATTGCCTACCGAGCCCAAAGTAGCTCCTGCTCGCCTTATCTCCAGACGGACATTATTGGTGGTGTTTATGCTGAATCCTAGGTAGACAAAGTCCTTCACTACTTCAAGTTTAAGACTGCCAATAGTGACGTGTGTCCCAATAGGCAAAGACTTTTTTTGTGTGACCAGGAGTTACTTTGTCTTGTACTTGTTCACCGCTAGACCAACCATCGAGGTCTTCCAGAATTTAAATAAAAATAAATGTAGCTAACACTAGTTCGAAAAAAATGAATAGGTCATACAACAAACATCATATAAATCCGCTTTTCTAATTTTGAACAAAAATTATAAAAACTCGGCAAATTTTCACCAAATTTTCATACTTTATATTCAGGATTTTTAGAAAAAGTTTTGGGATGCAGTTTTATAGCCCATTCAATATATGGTATAGTAAAGTGCAAGTTTCAACTAAACATAAACCCGGGAAGTATAGCCAAAACAAAGGCGAGTCTATTATTTCTGCCGTCAGTGTAGGTATTGAAGATATTAGGACTTGGTGGTTCTATTTGGTCCTTGCTTTTGCCAAGATGCTGTAGCAGATGGTCATTGATGTTTGAATGGTGCACCAAGGGACCGAAAATTCAAAATGTTGATAAATTTATTAAGTATGGTTTAAGGTGTGCTAAGCTTCACCTTCAAAGTTATAACAATTAAAGCATGTTGACTAAGAATAAAAATGTTAAAAATGTTGAGTTAAAATTTGTCATATGACTATGGCACAACACAAGCACACGTGCGTCAAACATTCACTTTTTTAGGCGCAGCTATGACTTTTTTCTCATCGCTTTGGCAATAAATACATAGTTACTGGCTGACATTATGACATTTACTTACTTGCCAAAAATTGCAACATAAAAAATGTGCTTACATAGACCACACACCCGCACGCATGCTTCTGAATATTTATTGTAAATTTTGGCTATGGCCGTGACCTAAATTGGTATAGGAGGTGTTTGACAGTCAGAATTATGAGAGTTAGTATGTATGTTGAACCCGATCACAATAAAATATGAAAAATGAATTAATCCGCTAGGTGGCGCAGGTGTCAACGTATTTCAAGAAGCCGTATTCATCATCCGATATGGTTCATATTTAAAATGTATGTTACTTACATGAAAAGAAAAAAACTTCACAGAAATTTTCCCCGAAAGAAGGGTAGGACTCTATATTTGGAATAACATATTTATGATCCGATTTATTTCAAAATTTGGAAGCAATATTATTCAAATGGAAAGAAAGAACTAAAAAAAAATAAAAGCTTGCCTTACAAATTTTCTTTACACCACTTGTTCTACTAGTTCTACTGGATTAATAAAAATCAGGCACCGTAACAGTTACAGCTTGTATTAAAAAAATCGCTCTTTAAATGTTATTTTTTTACTTTTATTTTATTACTCCTCAAAAAAGAGTTATTTCTGATTTTTATTTTGTAAATCCAAAATAACAATTATTTTTTATTTTTCTCTAAATGATCTGCAAATAACAGTTAATTTTAATTTTAAATTATATGTCTTAGATAACAGTTATTTATTGATAAAAGTCATAAATAAAAATCAGCCAGTGACTTTTACTTTTAAAAGTCATCAATATAAATCGGTCACGGACTTTTAATTTTTAAATCATACTAATAATAGTCATTTGTATAAGTCGTATTAAACTTTTGTTCTCCAACACCTTCTTAACTGCGAAAAATGATACATGACTTTTGTACGTATGACTTGAAAAATAAAAATCGATGACTGATTTCTTTTGATGACTTTTAAAAGTAAGAGTCACTGACTGATTTTAATTGATGACTTTAATAAATAAAAGTCTTCGATAACTGTTATCTAAGACGTATAATATAAAAATCAAAAATAACTGTTATTTACAGATTATTTAGATAAAAATAAAATATAATCGTTATTTTGGATTTATAAAACACAAATCAAAAAAATAGTTTTTATTTGTTTTTAATTTTGCATAAAAATTGCAAATGAAAATTTATTTTCAAATTTGATTCTCAAAAAAGAAATCGATTGGTAAATCGACTGGTATGTATCACTTAGTTATAGAACATTTCCCTCATAGTGAATTTTTCAATGACAGTTTTCATCAATAACAGTTATGTTCAGTACCTGATCAAAATATTTCCTCAGCAAAAGTTGAATGATTTTTGGAGAGCCTTAGTTCACTGACGTACGGGTGGTAGGAATTGAAGTCTAATGGATAAGTACTAGGACGGGGTGTTTGAGGTCAATGAACTTTGGAACTAATAAAACTGTTTTCTTGAGACAAGAAAACCCATAACCCGCCGAAGATATAACGCGAAATGGAAAAGGGCGTCCGGTATGGTACGTTCGGTCCAAAAAAGTTTTTTTCCGTTGCCTTGCAAAACTATTTTGGACTCAGGGGTGAATGTTGAACTTTTCAGGTACGGTCTAATGTACAATCAGTGACTTTCAGTATATAAATTATTATTTAGGCTTTATTTCCCAAAAAAGTCTATTTTTAGCTTGCTATATTTAATCCAGCATTTTTTCAAAATTTTTTGATCGTTTTCTGAAAGTATTCACAACAGGCGTTTGTCTCATTGATGACCTTTTTATTCGACTAAAAATTCTTACCACTGAGTCATTTCTTCAGGTTTTGTAGCAATAATTAGTCGCAGGGGTCAAAATCTGAAGATCATTGAGCTGTATGAATAAAAATTAAGCTCTGAAGTTTTAAGAAAAAGCAATTGTTTATTTTTTATTCATACGGCCCATTGTCTCAGATATTCTGAGCACATTAGATTGGATCGCAAAAAAAAGTTTGTAATTTCAACTAAAGTCAAAATCTCTGAAGTGTACCAACATCTATTCGATGGTCGACCTTTTTTTGTGTAATTGCATTTTTTCGTCCACAAATAAATAAAACTTATAATATTATAGCTGCTATTA
>NW_016178210.1:0-8007 GCF_001687245.7 Rhagoletis zephyria
TTCACCTCAGTTGAAGATATCAAAAAGTGGCTTGATACTTTCTTGGTCTCCAAAGACGAGCAGTTTTATTGGAGCAGAGTCCAGAAAAGTGGGAAAAAGTTGTAGGCGGTAATGGACACACTAAACCTCAAAATCGAGAAAAAATCATTTAAAAACCATTATCCTCTTTCGAGTAAAGCAATGCAGACGATTTCCATAAAAAAACGAGCTTCTACTGTAGTCAGTGCCCGCAATACACTCGGTGATTTGTCATCGCTTGCCGCGGACTCAACGCTATTAGAATAACTTTTTCTTTCATTTGGAAGTTCCATTGCAAGGCACCTAACCTGTGACCTGTCGAATGGCAAAGCGCAGCTCTAACTACGCGGCTAAGGCTACAGTACAGGTAATAAAGTTTAATACACTTATCTTCACCGGTGGGTAGCTCTCCTAGCTCACTAACTAATTTTGAATCGGATCTCAGGGAATTCCCTTTGTTCAGACTATGAGAAGCCTACACTCTATAATAATTATAAATGTTTTCTGTTAAATTGCAACAAATGTTACTGTAGTGCAAAACAACTCTGTAAATAATGGCTTTTATAATAAATTCTCCGTTTAGTAACTAATTTTAATATTTACATATAAATAAGAGGGTTCGCAGTCATATGAATGCTCAAGATTCTCTCTAAAGCTCGATACTACTGTACACTGCGACCCCTCTTCTTTCATAAAAACGTACTTCAAAAAGATACGAAAGGTAGAAAAAGTAGTGCCACTCACCTTCTCACCAAAATGATGATTGTCGTAATGACCGCAGCTAGAAACACGAAACCGCCGAATGCGCCCAAAGCGACAATGGCGCCCAAATTGAGTTTAGCCTCCTTGGTTTCCTTACGATCGACATTATCCACAGCGTATGGAACATTGACATTCGGCGACTGGTTATGTCGAATATTAACGCTGTCCGCGATTTCATTATCTTGTGGATGCGCATTAAGTATAATATTCTGAGTGTTGCGAGTGGTGGACTCCACAGGAGCGTAAATACGTGGTCGCGGTGTCGTGCTGGTGGTGGTAGAAGTGGTAGGCGAGAAGTAGGCCGGCGTGGTGCTAGGGCGTTTAGACACAGTGACAGGACGTAGCGGCCGACGTGGCGGGAATTCCTCACGCACAGTGCCGGGCACAATATAAGTGACTTCCTCATCGGAATCTGTCGTGAAAAAAGGTTTTAAGCTGGAGATAAAGATTTTCGCACAAAATCTGCTTTGTACTTACCGCCGCCAACAGCATCAAGCTGCTGTGTGGTACTTGTCGTTTGTGTAGTACTGATGGTGGGTTTGTAAGATGGCTGTCTTGAAGTTGAGGTAAGCCGTGGCCTGTAGGAAGTGGTTGATGGTGCTGTCGGTGATGATGTGGGTGGCTGTGTAGGTGGAGGTGGTGGAGGTTGCGTAGGTGCTGGCGTAGAGGGTTCGAGGCGGATGCAACGAGGCAAAGCGCTACTCCATTGGCCAGTAGCCAAACAGGTAAGCACATGTGGTCCTTCGAGCCGGTACCCGCTCGGGCAGGAGATCTCTGCCTTTGAGCCATAGTAAGTGCCATTCGGTGCGGATATAATGGTGTTGTAGTAATTGCCTGGTAGCGTGTCGCACTCAACAACTAATAGAGTTAAGTTAAATGTGTAAAAGAAAAGTTTAAAAACATAAAAGAATCGGAACGGTGAGTACAGCACTTACTTTCACAACGCGGCGGTGGGCCATTCCAGCGCTCATCGAAGTCGCAGGTCAGTACTGCACGTCCAATCATCTCAAAGCCCTTAGCGCATGAATATTTCACTACGCTGAGATAGCCCACAGTACCATTGATGAGGTCATATGAGCCATGTAGAATAGAAGCAGGCAGTCCACATTCGATATCTATGAAAGGAAAATGATTTTAGTCTACGACGACAGCACAGCTCAACTCTCATTTACTTACATTTACAAACCGGTGGGAATTCATTATAGAAACCAGTCTCCAAGCACGTACGTGTCGCTGGACCCACAAGCAAATGATTAGCATCGCAGGAATAGTTGATCTGTGCGCCCACTTCGAAGCCGTTTAGTGCCAGCATAGTCGAGTTTGGCGGTTGCTCAGGACGACCGCAGGTCTTTGGTTGATGTTGACAAATGAAATTCAGTAGCGTATTGCAGTTGGTGTCACTCCAGAGCCAACCCTTCGAGCCGTCAAAACGCGCGCAGTCTTCATCGCCACCCGGATGATTCCAGAAAGATACCGCCACCTCTTCGCCATTCACCCACTTCCAGGTATTGCGATCTGTGCCATCGCGTACAGCGCCCATCCAATATTGTGAGCTAATGTCAGTGCGATGCCGACGCCATAGTTCCCAACTAATGAAGCCCTGCAACGCAGGATTGCTTTCGCTGATGAGTGTGCCGCCGCGAGAGCGACAAAATGAGAGCGCATCGAGGAAGTTTAGGGGCTGGCGGTTATAGAAAATGTAACACTTGCCATTGTAGGAGGCCAGCGCACCGGGTGGCTGATCGCGGAACGTGGGACAACGTTCGATGGGCAAAGCTTGATCGGTGTAGACGAAGGCTTCACAAATGGACAGTTGATTTGGTATATTCGTCTCTAAGTGCACGGAGACAAATGCACCAGGCATTGGGGGGTTGCAGGGCAGAAACAGTGGTTGACCCTCTTCGAGTAGACCAGTGAAACGATTGCAAATCGGATTGGTGCCCAGATCAGGGCGGTTATTACCGACGCGCACAACAATGGTAGCCGGTTTGTTGCCTGGAAAAAGAGAAGGTGTAAAAAAATTTAAATTCACATACGTAAATATATAAATGAGTAGTGTGAGTTAAGCAGGAATGCCTACACTTCATACAACCAGCTGGAGTTCAATGACTCAGCTGAGCTGACTGGCTCAAACAGTAAAGTGTGGCATTTGTGCTCGAACTTAGTGGGTTCAACTAAACTTTAGCTGCGCCAACAATAACTGTAAGCGTTTGTTTTGGTTTTTTTGTTCCACCAACAGCAGCAAAAATAAAAACAACAATAACCACAGTTAGATACGTCGCTTAGTGAAAGTAATCATAAATTGTATGGAGCAACCACAGACACCGGCAGTTGTGGCCGCCTTGGTAGCATCTATGCCCACTTACATATGTACGTACGTACCTATTCATAAAGTAAATCCTCCACTCACCGCGTCCGACCTCAACAAACTAGTGTGTATGAGTCACAAAACAATAACAAAGCGATAAAGTCGATAGGTACAACTCGAAACAGCCAGTGCGCAGACGACAATTGTGTAGACCACAGTCAACCACTGCCATAATACCGATGCGCGCGCAGCTTGAAGAAAATCGAATTCCCTGCTGCCGAAACAATAAAAACGGTACAAAATCTTCAAAAACAACAAAGCGGTTGACTATAAATGGCTTTAGCATTGGTAGGAGTGCTTTGTAGGTAAACAAAAATCACATAATTTTAACTTTGTTGACTGTACGGCTAGCTGTAAACTGTATTCGTGCATGAGTTTGTAAGTAAATAAAGTGAAAGCCAAGCGAATATTTTGGTGTAGTCGACCGATAACGGTCTGTAGTGCGTCAAAGGGAAGATGCTAAATGAAGCAAATTTTGATCATTACGTTTTAGCTTCAGCATTCTTCTAAAACTTCGTATGGTTATACTAATACGAGCGCATCTGTGGATTTGGAGGAATTTCCTGAGCTAAGTTCTTTCAATTTAAGAAGAAAGAAAGGACGCGTGGATGCATTATAGTTCCGCGTTTAGTCGAATGCTTGATGCCCACAGAGTTCTGCTCTCAAGATGTCGTCATGATAAGATCGTATATTGCACCGACCGGGTGAGGTCAACGTGCCGAAGTCATTATAGTCTCGACTTGCCCGCTAAACGATTCCATTTTCTTCTCTTTGAGAAAGAGATTATGCAAAAGTTCAGTTCGCCGAGTCAAATGGCTGTGAGAAAAAACCATGTGTGATTACACAAAGTGGAACCCTCCTGGGAAAAGCTATTGTACTAAATTCTGTCCGCTGTAATGGTAATACAGAATGAGAAATCAAACCCACTCCTGCCACCAACAGAACGCAAGCAGTGATTGATCTAAGTTAGGTAAGAATTCAGGGCCGTTTCCGTCGGTGGAGGTATACTTAGAAATTGTGTTAAGGCACGCTCTTTAGACAAAAATCGTACCCTTACGGCGAAGTAAATTTGAATCCGTTATGTCAATCCGTTTTATTTTAATCGGCAGTTGAATTACAGATTGTGAAAGACACGGTTAAAATTAATTATTTCTTGCTATTTAGTAATTTCGTAATTAAAGAAATTTTTTCTTTTGAAAAATTTTTTGATTTAAAAAAATTCGGTAGATTTCGTTGTTAAAAGCACCGTATTTTAATATAAGTTTTATAATTATGTCACCATTCCAAATGGAGAAAATTGCTTTCGAACACAGACCGTCTACAGACCGGCCGACATACAAAAACCCAGTTTGCATTTTTTACCGTTTAGGTCAACATTGTGTAAGAGAAAGCTGAAAATATGTCAAAGTATATCGGCGAGCCCGTCCTGAAGGAGAAGGTGGAGGATAGAAACACCACTTAAATGACCGAAAGCTTATGGGGGAAAGTGGTTTACCAGACAGCAGGGGTTGAGATGATTCCATCCCATCCTCCTAGCGCGAGAAGGGTCATCGATGATACTCAGTCTTACCGCATGCTTACCTAATATTCCGACGAATTGATAACCTCCTCATTTTTTTGAGGTTTAATAGAGCTAATGAATTACTTGCGGAGAGAGACCGCAGCGCTTGCCAATGTGGGGCCACAATTTAAAGCTACTATTGCCTTCCCGACTCTTTCCTCTACTTTGGGTTTCCAGGAAAGGTTGTTGACAAGGTACTTCACCCTGAGGGTACATTGAGGGTAGATGATATTTCGGTACCCTATACCCCCTGGTAAAAAGTACAAGCTTCGTTTTGCTTTAGTTCATACCCAGCCCACAGCTAAGGGCCGAATATTTGATCTACCCTTAGCAAAATTGTTATGGTGGCTCTTGGAAAAGAATGGATGGTCTTGTTAGAGACATCCCTAGCTAATCATTAGCTCATTGAATACCGTCTAGAAACTGATTGTTTTTCTCAAGTTCCAAAAGGTCGGAGTCTTAAATGATGGACTTGGGAAAGTTTGCATTTCTGTTTGGAAGAGGAATACCAGATCTGCCTACACTCAAGAACTTGAAAACAATCGAAGGGGCGATTCGCGATGTAACGAATACTTTGATTAGTTCTTTTGAGGGACTATATCCGCTGAGAAGAGCAGACAGCGAAAAGTGATACCAAATTCTGTTAGAGGTCCTATTTCTGAAGTGATAATGTTAGTATGGAAGAGTGTACCAGCTTGTGTAAGCTACATCAACAAGACTTATCGGTTAGGACTGATTCTCTCAGAAAATCTAATATTTATGATAAAATTAATTTCCGACGCGAACAGAGGTATGAAAGCGCATGGAACGTCGGGAACATCTACTAGGTTAAACCGGTGGATAGAACCTCGTTTGGTGACGGGAAACGAATGATCTAGCCTATTATTTACAAGCTTTTATTTCACTTCCTCTGAATGTACGTATGTTTACTAGGGGCAAATCTTGCAATCACTTTTTGACCAACTTTTCGATGATCTAGAGACGTGAAACTTCACAGTTGACTCAGAACCTGATGAAAATGCATTACGAAGGATGATGAGTTAATCCGATACGTGGCGCACGAGTCGAGATATTTGAAAAACCCGCTGTTATAGCCCGATTTGGTTCATATTTAGACGTATATTAACTACATGAAAAGGAATAACTCCACATAAAAATTTTTCCGATAGGTGACGCAGGAGTCTATATTTGGTAAATCAGTATTTATGGTCCGATTTCGTTCATATTTAGAAAGTTTACTTTAAAATCAATTGTTTTTACTATTATCTAATTATCATTTTAAGTTACCTGACGAACTTGATGTTTATCTCAAGAGGCTAAAGTGCGGCGGAGACAAGCTTAAAAGGACTCGTATAAGATTTTAAAGGGCATTTGGGCACTCCCACTTTGAGGAAAAAGTTGGAGGCATGTGGTAAGATACGGATAACTTTGAACAATAGTAGTGCATGGTCTACTTTACGTGGAATTGTTGTCAACCGCTAGAAGCACAATCATAGTATTGTTTAAACGAAAATTGAAATTGGAAGGCCACAAACTTCCAGATGCATAGAGACGTAAGCCGAAGTCGTTCCGAGGAAGTGAAATATCTAGGAGTAACTCCAGATAAGAAGCTGACAAGCTAAAGATACTCGACCGCTGAATTTTTTCGGAGTGTGGAGGAGAACCTTCGGTAAGAGAGTGTGTCTGAAACCGTCTCAATATTTTGGGAAAACACAGCTTTAGTCAGACCGATCGGGATAACAGTTATTTTTGGTCCCTTGTTTTAAACCATATTTATTGGTAATGGGTTTGCTGCATTCTCTTTAGAAAAACAGGCTACACATATTCATCACAGAGTCTGGTAAGTTCGCAGAGAAGTAACAACTAACCGCAAACAACTGCTTTTGCCAATATCAATGCAGGAACAGATATCAAGATTTTAAAAATAGTATATTTAAGGTAACGAAATGACCGAGGGGAAGCTTATGCCCCTGAATTCTATCAGCTGGAAAATTGTTCACCATCTCGTAATTAAAATGACAAATAGTAGGACGAAAAACTTACATTACGCTACTCTGACATTTAATATTAATTTTATTTTATTTTTCTTTAACACAGCATTTTATTTAAACTTACCACAGCACGATTTTCCAAAATCCAATCGCACCAATTGCACCATATATGGCTCCAAGAGATTCACATACCACCAAGGCGAACGTTCAGCTTTGGTTAGTGAACAGGTTTCTGGTGTGAAAAATGCGGATGTTGAACCATCAATGGCCTTTTGGGGAGCACCTGAGCCCTCGGTGGAGATTTGCATTGGCGCTTTGCCAGCGGCGACATTCAGCACTAGAAGAAAGGAAAGTAAAAAATGAGTGATCGATTACAAAATGAATACAACCGGCAGGACAAACGAAATTTGCGTGAAATTAAATGTTTATTAATGAAGAATATAATACGCTTTATTTCATTTCTATGGGTAATTTTTAATTTAATTAATCAATTAGTTGAAGAATTTCATGGCCACTACAGCGCCATGCTTAGAATAACCGGTTTTCGTTAGCTTTCTGCATAATACTGCAAATATTGGCTAAGAATTGCATTAATTTAATTTTAATTTTTTAAGTAAAACCACACCAGTAATGCATTTTACCTTCAATGTTAAATGATCAACTACCACAGCAATTACTAAACATAAAAACCGCGCTAACAACTTGTAAGTCAATGGAAGCCACCCACAAAATGTAGAATTCTTGTTAAAGGCACGCGGCAAAGTTCTTCAAAGTTTGCGGAGTTCGAAAATTGCATGGCGTTGAGTTGACGATGTCAAGGTTGTCTACCCACACATGACGTGTGTATATTTATATGTACATATATAGGTAAATAAATACTTACATATATACATATAATTAAATGTGTAAATATAAAAAGACATATTAATAATGGCTATGCTTCGTTTTATTTTTTTGTTTGCTAACAACGCTTTTTGTCACACAGTTATTCATAAATTCCATTGTTTCCTAATTCTCATAATGGTTAACAAGAATAATTTAAATATGTTTTCCCTCTATTGCTACCACAATTTTCATTGCCATTTGTAATTTAATTTTCATTGCTGTATTTTCTTTATTTCTAAGCATAAAAAACCGCTTTGAACCATCAACCGCAATCACTCGTCGTGAGTAACACCCGCGCCAGCATTTACGCTTTCGCTTTTCAAGCAACATTTTTGACCTATGTTTACTTGGGGTTAAGTAAATGCTTACATACTTATATACAGGGTGTCCCATAAGTAACGTGCCAAACTTTAGGGGAAGGT
>NW_016178211.1:0-8006 GCF_001687245.7 Rhagoletis zephyria
GGTAAATATTTACGGTTTTCCGGTTTAATGAAGAGCTTTTGGCAAAGCAAGGAGTTTTTTCTTAAGTAGACTATGTAGACCAAAAGTGCCTCACGGTATAGTGGTATTTCTGGGTTGCAGTTACAGAGGTACGGCTATACTCAATCACGACTCTTGCGTTCTCGTTCGCGCACTCCGAGTGGAGCCTTGGTTTACGGCAGAAAGAGAAAGAGTTCGGTGGGGAACTTCAACTTATTCGTTTTAAGGGCTCACTGAAGTCTGCAGCGTCCCTTCACCAGTATGTATGTGTGGGCTGCAAGTGGCTCACTATATAAACGTGTATTCGATTGCGAAACCACACCCCTCTCAGCAATGGGTTGTGCGCCGGGTTTGGGACCCGCCACATAAAAACCACTTCTAGTGAGGGAACTCAACGAAGCCTCGGATGAGACCGCCAGTAGTGGGAGAGAGAGCCTCCGTCGCCGAGTACTGCCGTTCACACCGGTGGATGAGCGTCTCTCACAATCGGCATCAAAACAGGATTATTCCACATCTCGCCTATGCCCCGCCGAAAGAGAAGGACGAGGTGTCCGGGATAGCTACTATGAGCGCTTAGAGCGTAACGATATTAAAATCGTGCTTTGCCACTTTAATGCCAGGGTAGGCAAGGAAGGGATTTTTGGAACCACCGTCAGTCTGCATACTCCTCGGCCGCGTACCACTATTTTATTGTAGCCAAGATACGCACCCGCCTCTGTGCAGCAAACAATTCATTCATCAGCTGTTATGCAAAATATGGTCAGATGAATGCATGCCCGACGACTGGAATTCAAGTGTCCTATGTCCACTCCACAAGAAAAGCGACCCCGCCATTTGCGCCAACTACCACGAGATCAGCTTTCTAAGCGTAGGTTACAAGTTCTTATCGAGCGTATTGCGAGAAAGACCGAATCTCGCCGTCAACGAACTGCATGGACCTCATCATTGTGGCTTTAGACCTGGAAAATCCACCCTAGACGAGGTATTCACAATATGCCAAATCTTGGAAAAGACTCTCGAGAAAAGGATCGACACTCACCATCTATGTATTTTTGACTTGAAAGCCGTTTTCGACAGCACTAACAGGAGTTTACTGTGCCTTACGGATGTGTAAAAAAAGACTTTGAGCAATACCAGTAGCTCCGTTAGAATTGGAAAGGACCTTTGGAGAAGATAATAAGAGCTGCAGAACTAAACCTCTCAGGAAAATATTTTATAAGAGCGTGTAATTGCTGGCGTATGCCGATGACATCCTTAATTTTTTTATTTTATTTTTTTGAACCTATGTTTACATACTAATTAAATGACTATTTTTGCGCACACTTAAACTTGCGAATTTTCCCCGTATACAATATTATGACTAGATGAGATTTACATATACATTGTCTGGGTTCGTAATCCTCGCTACAAGCTCGTACTTCTGACATAGCGCCGAATCTCGAACCCTTCATCCTAGGCTATGCATATCGCAGTATCTCCACAGCAAAAGTGCAGGTGGCATATTATTCTGTACCCACGAAAAGAAACTTGTGCACGCCTGCAAAAATTTCAGCCTCCTTCTGCTGGGAACCCTACCATTATTTTCCAAAATAATAATAACAAGTGAACCCGCATGGCGTTAAAACGCCCAAATTTGAATTTAAAACCTAAAATACATTATAAATGTTAGTAAGGGTTATAAGCTATCCGAGTGTCATATTTCATCTAAATCCGTGCAGCCGTTTCTGAGTGGAGAGAGCTTCGCATAGTGCAGATTTTTAATTTAACAAAATTTTAAATCACCCTATATAGATAAAAAAAATTTCTTAATTAAAAAAAACGAAAGTTTATCACGCACCTACAGGCTTAGGTCTTTAATTTGACCTCTCATTTTTGAAATAAAGGTCAGAAATAAAGATAGAAATTTAAATTTAACTTTTTAAACTTATGGTAACCCTTTCTGAACCCCTCAAAAACATTATAAATATGCAAACTGAGTGTTTCTTAACACTCTTTCGTTTGACACCCATGTTTCGTATAACCTGTTCCAGTTCGACTTTTCAAACAAGTGGCAAACCTTTTAAAAATTTTTTCAAGCTACAATCTTCTTAAACTCTTTCGTCTGACACCCATAATGTGATACATACATTTGTATGTATTTCAATCATCCAATTACCTTAATTCAAGCCGAATTTTATTTTTTTAAGCATATTTTAAAACCGATTTTGATTTATACCCATCTCACGTGGCAACACCCTCCAAACATTCCAAATGTTCAAGCCAAGATTTCTTAAAACTCTTTCGTTTGGCTTCCGTATTTTTACATATAAGTACTATTTAATACGTATTTTGTATTAGTAAATTAAATTAGACCTTTCAAACAATATTTTAATTAACTGATGAATTAAGTTGAATTTGATTTTTAAACATGTGGCAACCCCACTTAATATAGTTCAAAAATAAAGATTTTTCCAACCCAATTCGTTTAACTTATCAAATAATTAGAATTTAACTTTCTAAACAGGTGGCAACCCTCTTCCAACACCTTAAAAATTTGCTAAGTGTTCAAAGTCTTTTGCCTGACATCCATATTTTTATTTTTCATTTAACTTGTGTATTTGTACGTTAACTAAATTCGACACCGTACGTTAACTTAATTGGCAACCCTTTTAAGAATAATTTCAAACCACACAAAACCTCTTTCGTTTGGCTCTCACACGGTTTTACATATTTCTCTTACATAATTATCTGAGTTCAAATTGAATTTGATTTTTTAAACACGTGGCAACCCTCCTGTGGTGAAGATAGGAAGCAAAGCATTTCAATATCATTAGGATTGATTGATACCCCTTTTGTAATAATCGATTTATTATTATTATTTGTTTTTTTTGAATACAACTTTTTAAATGGTGGCAACTGTTTTCAAAAAAGTAAAACCTTACTGCACAACTGCAGGCCAAGCGCTTTAATTTGGCCTTATGTCCTGGAAACAAAATCTCTTCACGTATTATATACATACATATATAGATATTTTGGCACTTGCACATCTGCTAAGTGTTTGGCCGAACTTCTTTTCCAAGTTGTGGTATATGTCTTGATGTTGTTAGAAAATGGCAATGTATTTTATGAGAAGCCTTTTCATGGTAGAAACACAATCGGTGGTTTGCCAGGACCAGGGAACGAACCGAGATCCTACGGAGTGATAATACGGACCTCTAACCGCTCAGCCACAGCAGCCGTATTTTCCATGGAGTACACAATGTATGGACGACCCTTGTTTTATTCCAAGCATATTTCGTAACTTTTGACGTAGTGCTTTACTGCTGTCCTATAGACATAAATATTTATGACGCTCAAAACCCGCAATTGACTTAATTACACTACACGAATTACCTCTTTTTAGTTGAGTAAAACTTTCCTTAGAGTTTTTATGTCCGCTTAGTTATTATTAAGTCGACAATTTTAATACTAACCGCCGCTTTGCCACATGTAAACTCAGTCACTTTACCACCGCGACTTGATGCCCCTAAAAATAGGATATTTTGCATAATCCTCAGTCAACCACATATTTGCATTTTATTGTTACAAAAATGATCAACACCAAATTGAATAGCTTAGAAAAGTTTTGTGAATGCATATTTAGGAAGGCAGCGAATCCCACCACCCCTCACCCGAAATAGGCAATGCCACCACCAGGAAATATGCCAATTTTATATGCTTCATCATCATTTTCATCAATTCAACAAGCTAGTAGTTATTTGAATAACTTGCATGGTTCAACAGTTTTTTTCATCAGCCGTAACAGAAAGCGGGTGAGAGCTGCCACCGTGCCACGCCGATTACAAACATATGTATGAATATATCACAGGGACATGCGACTTCATTTCCTCTTCCAGCACATGAAACTGGGTGGACGCCTATGAGCGTGTGACTATCAGAATTTTTTCTGCTTACTTTTCTCCGCCCCTTTTCGCCTGTGAGGCGGCAATGGTTTTGTTGAGCATTTACGCTTGTGTGGGTCGTTTTGCTATAGTGTGTGTGTTTTTGCTAGAGTGTATGTGTTTTTAAATGTGTCTCTGGGTGTAGTTGTGCGCGCCTGTGGTTATAGTGGTTTTGTTGCTCCACCACTGTAAAGCGCCTTCTCTTGTTCGACGTTTTCCAATACCGCCTACTTAACACCCCGGTGTCTACATTGTACTATTTCAGTTTGTTTGCTTCCTTGCTTGCTTCTGTGCTTTCGCTATTCTCATAGCGCTTATTTTTCGAAACTTTCGCATATGAAATTAATTGGTGTTGTTGTTGCTGTCTTTTCTTGTATTTTTCACTTTGCTTTGTTTTCACACCAAGCGATGCTGTCTGTCGTCATATATCCTGCTGTCACAAACATGGTAACACACACACACACACACCCGCACCCACCCAGGCATGCTTGCTTTCTCTAAAGACAGGAAATGCCAGACATGTGAAGTCCTGTTGTTCATTTTACTTTTCAACACGCATCAGTTTACTTTAGTGCAGCTCAACTCAAGTCAGCTCTGTTGGGCTCGGTTCGGTTCGGTTCGGTTCGCTGCAGTTCATTCAAGTTTGCTCTCAATTCAATTCATCGCAGCACAGAGTTTAGTCCTTCGAGTTTTCTTATCTTATAATAAACAAAGGCAGCAACAAAAGTAGCAACACAGTTGGAAAACACACAAAAACCAAACTTCAACGTCGACAGCTGGCTGTTTGAGTTGGTTGACTTCAGCGAAACTTTCATAGCGGTAGCGCGGTAGCGGCGGCTGGCATTGTGTGCAGGTAAAGAGCTACCTACATATGTATTTACTTGATCAGCAGCTGGGACACGTACACACCCACACACACTCAAATACAAAAGTAAATGTTACATACCTTGCAGAAAAAAATTATCAATTCATTGAAATAACCAACTTCTAGTTAGCTTTTTTGTGGAATTTCGATCGATAACTATCTTTTAACTAGCTATGACAAAACTAACTTTAAATTATTTGTAAAGTCATGCAGGAGTCATGCAGACGTTTTCTTTACAAGCTTCCATTTAAATATCCTCCAGCAAAAAATACTTTCAATACACTTTTTTCTGCAATTCGCAGATTCTTTTTCGTATTCAGGACAAATAAAAGGAGGTTGACATTTTATTTTGATGTTATGTCTGATCGAATTCAAATGTGAGACCACTTACAAAAGAACATGTAAGCAAATAAGCAAATATGTAATGTTAAAAAAAATAAGTACATAAATAAAAAAATATAAAAAAAAAATAAAAAAAATCTTTTTTTATCGATAGGTAGTTACAAGTTAGTTGAGAGGAAACCAGTTCTCGCTATTTTGCAGCTATTGGCCTACAAAAGTAGTTAGTTACGGCAACAGCTACCACTGGTTAATACAAACTAGTCCCATTTCCTGCAGGGTGATTCAAGTAGTGCAAGGATAACACACGCACATATACACACACCAGCGCGCGCGCGCAATATATAAACTTATTGAATTTAAATGCGCGTTTTTCTTTCACACCACCCCATACCCCCGCCGGCCGTTACGCTAAACGCTCATGTTCATGTGCTCATTAAATTCACATTCATTGTAAGTTTTTTCGGTTTGAACGTTGTTTTTTTCTTTTTTGTTTCTTTTTTTTCCTTCCCACACTTCATCATTAGCTACGAAATTTAAACTTTGTTACTTAAGCAGCTAAACTCTGTTGAAAACAGCGACGCGCCTTTCCCAATAAGGCATACAAAATTAGGAAATTACTTTTCCTACTTCGATTTAAATATGTATTGAAATTGCAGCAAAGCGAAAAATTGATGTGAAACTTTGTAGCTAAATAATTCGCATCGAGTTACTTTTTTAATAATTAAGAGACTTGCAAGAAGTTAGATAAAGGGGTCGGTACAAACTTTTGGATTGTACCTATCAAAAGCAAACACACAAAAAAAGTAGAATTTTTTTTTTGTTTGCTTCTGTTGCAAAGAAAAGTTCACAAAAGCGATTTGCATGAGATTAGCAAACGAAAGTGCGCAAATGAGTTTTATGTGGTATTTGGTTGCAATTCTTATTTTAAAAATGCGCAAAGAGATTAAGGATAATGATACAGTAATGCATACATACAACCTGGATGGGTGATAAGGTATGGGTTAGCTCCCTTTTTGCCAAGGTCGAGGCAAGAGGCAGTGCCAGCGCCCAAATGCGCCGAAAAGGTATTTTTTTTAAGAGTAGGCAACATCGAAAGCCTATACCCCGTTTAATCCGAGTTGAACCTTTTGCCGTCCAGTACCTCATCCCAACGGTACACAGTGGTTCAAAATTAGCATTCAGTGTTCAAAATTCACCAGTGTCTTCCCGATTTTTGAATTTTTGTTTGTTTACATTGGTTTTTTTAGTGCACATTGTAGAAAAAGTGGCAATTTTGAAGAAAATCGATTCTCCTGTTCCAGTTAATAAATGTTAAATAATAAAAACTAGTTGCAAACAGTTCTAAGGTTTTCTCAAAACGAAAAAAATCAAAATAAAAATTTCAAAGATTATAAAAAAATTTACACCAAAATTTTTTTTTCATGTTTTTTATACAAATTTTCTTTACGCAGTTTTATAGATCATTAAATTTTAGTACAATAATATAATAGATCAATAAATTTTAATATAATAAGCGTATTTAGCATGCAGATGTGCTCGAAATGTTAGCGAAAAAACTTTTAAAATTAAAAGCGACCTCTTAGCCACTTGCAAATTACAATTTATTATACTAAAATTCAATGATCTATAAGAATGCATACCCAAAATTTTTCTAGAAACACAAACATTTTTTTTTTAATTTTGGTGAATATTTTTTCTAAAACATTTAAAATTTTGTTTGTGAATTTTTTTACATTTCGGGGAGCCTTACAATTGTGTTCAACTAGTTTTTATTATGTAACATATGCACTTTGCACTAAAAAATTTAATAGAAACAAACAATAATTCAAAAATCGAAGTCAACTGGTCTCTTTAAAATTTTATTAGCTTCCGTTAAAAAATAATAATCAAATTGAGTGAAAAGTTAAGGTGCCAGTGAATTGTTAACACTAAATTCCAGTTTTGAACCACTGTGCGGTACTAGCGTTAAGTATTGCGACGGGATGTGGATGTCCGCTTATCTCTCTGCCCTCGCTCTCTCTCTCTCTCATATCAGTCATATCAGCCATATGGGCTCACTGAGCTTGATACATAAGTACTCGTAAGAAAGGTCCTCCCTACCTCCTCTACTCCTCTAACTCGATCACAACTCTAAGCCTGGTCTCCCGCTCTCCCTCCGCTAAACACCGACTAATAACACGATGGGGGTCATACCTGCAATCACCATTGCCGCATCGGCTGACGTCATCTTATATGCGCATATTACTCTAAGACCACCGAGCCGGCAGCTGATATAGGATAATCTTCCACTCAGGCGTCTATATGACGTATTGTGATAAGATATTCCATCACGAAACGAAACGAGACAAAATATACCAACTGAAAATGACACAACGCCGAAACCGGTTTGTATCCCAACTAAGTTTGTCTAGGGATGACGGAAAATCGCTATACAGTACATCAATCTCCGACCCTGGCGGAAACACAAACAACCAAAAAGGGAGCACTTCATATCCTGAAAGCTACGCCGCGCTGGCTGTATTTCCCTTCAGCTGAAGAATCATAGTGCCATCGGTAACTGTTAAGTCACTGGTCTCAATAAGATAGCGGTTTTCGATTTTTAAATGCCATTTTTGAGTCATTGCACATAAACTCCATCTGAGTCGAATGA
This sequence comes from Rhagoletis zephyria, assembly GCF_001687245.7. NCBI lineage: Eukaryota > Metazoa > Arthropoda > Insecta > Diptera > Tephritidae > Rhagoletis > Rhagoletis zephyria. The sequence continues at coordinate 7,796 of NW_016178211.1, forward strand.
CATCTTCCCAAATCGCCAATAGGGCTGTTAAGGTTATTATCCCTTTTCCAGGGGTTCACTTTGACCGCAAGTGTTGGTCTTTTGTCATATCATTGCGAACGGTAGCTGCTAACTTGAAGCGAAAATCGCTGCGTACCGAGAAGAAAGTTTCGCAGGTGGTAAATGTCAGTTCTGAAGAGCTGCTTCGGACCAGCTAGAATGTACGAATTTA
>NW_016178212.1:0-8005 GCF_001687245.7 Rhagoletis zephyria
AATATCTTGATATGGAAGGAACTGCTTTACAATGTCAAGGAAAAAAATTTCCAAAAGTCACCGCAAGTTGATAATTCAATATTGCACTTTATTATACTAAAATTAATTTTTTTTACATTCTAATTAAAATGTTTGCAATTTAGGTGAAACCTCGCAGAATTCTTTTAATTCTTGTACAAAGTTTGATCCTAAACCTGAGATCTACCACATTTTCTTGAAATCTACCACATTTTTTCGAGATTCTACCACACAAATTTTTTTTGAAGTCCGATCACTGCTGTGAAGTGTCAAAAATGTCAAAATTCCTTGGACACACACGAAATAATGGCAAATTTTTTCTTGACCGTTTTCTTGAAAGCTGCATAGTGGCCTTTACCCTGGTATTCAGTAAGCGGTCTCTAGTCACTAATAGTGACTTTTGGTGGTGAACTTGGATTTTGAGACTATTTGGTATTCAGTACGCTGTCTCACGCCTCTAGTCTCAAAAAAAAGTCACTAATTTGTCAGCTGGATAAGAGCAGGTCACAAAAATAGAAGTATGGAGGAAAAGCTTATTTCTTTACATTTTATGAAAAAAAAATGCGAAAATGAAGCGAGGAAATTTGTTCAACAAGAATTTCATTATTAAATAAACCAAAATGCTTTAATATCACACAAATGTATTGAAAAATTAATTTTTTTTGTTTTTAAAACATTAAAATCTAAGGATTTCTAAAAATATAAAACTAATAAAAAAAAATAAAAAGATACTAAATAAAAAAAAATAAAAAAAATCCTCTACGGCCGAGGAAGACTTGAACCCGGACCCTCTCGGCTGCCAGCCTAATGCTTTGACCACTCGGCCATTGCGACTCTTTGATCGCCGCGGGCAAGAGGCATACATAAACACTATCAGTTGATTGGCTGTGTTTGCTTTCACCAGACATTTTTGGTGAACTTTTTGTGNAATCGTCTCAAGTCACAAAAATTGTCACTAATTGCTAATCTCAAATATAGTGACTTGAGATGAGACTGAATTACTGAATCCCAGGGTTAAGCTGTTATAACTAGATATGCATATCTAGGCTACATGTAAAACGTATTAAATTTAACGATGAACATTTTTTGTTCCTATTTCATTTTTGGTTTTCTACTGTATGACATTTTCTACAAAAGTGGAACGAGAGAATTTTGTTATAACAACCGCACTCTTATTTTGACAATTTTTTTAAAGTTATTTTTTCAACATTTAAGTAATATCTCTTGTTTTAGAACATTTGCTCCGCTAACAGTTTTCTTTTTTTAAATTGCCAAGGTGAAAAAAGTACCGACGTAGATACATACATATGTGTGTATGCAGATATGTATGTACATATGGTGTGTACTTGCAAACCTACATATGTATGTACAAATCGTACCTTTGCTGCAAGAGTGTCATAATCCAAAAAATCAAAAACTCGAGATAAACGGCTTTAAAGCTTATAGGTTACATACATACACTCCCTCACATGGGAAAATGAAGACACAGTTTTTTCTAATGAGCTATCGTTACTGTTTCGAAAAGTATTTATGCACAGTTGAATCGGGAGCAACGGTGATGGGTTATATTTTTCACTGGTGGTCTACATATGCACGCAAAGTTGAACTTTTTTGGTATTCATTTATCCCTAGATACTAGCAGTCACTCACAGAAGTATTTGTAAATTAGTTTTTTCACAATATCCAAATGTTTTCCATCATAAATCTTTTTTGTTCATTTTCATTAAAAATATACCTAAATTTATAACAAAAACTATATAAATCATTCTTGCAAACTTTGTAATTCAATTTTAGTATAATAAAGTGCAAGTTTCAAGCAGCTAAAAATCACTGCTGATTTTTTAGAACTTTTTTTTGTCATTGCATTTTCGTCCATATAACAAGTAATTTTTAAACAAAAAGCAAAACCGACTTCAATTCTTATATAAAAATTTAGGAGTACCGTTATTTTTTCATGATCCAAAGATCGGATCTAAACCAGATTAGGATGGGACCACCTCTGACACTACCTTTATCGAAATCGGTTGACGTGGTCCAAAGTTATGCGGTAACATGCATAACAAAAAAAAACAAAAAAAATATTCCGACGAATTGATAACCTCCTCCATTTTTGAAGTCGGTTAAAAATAGATTTTGTTCATGCCTTATATGGAAACAAATGCACAACACCCTCGACAAAAAAGTTCTAAAAAATTAGCGATAATTTCTAGCTACTTGAAACTGGCACTTTATTATACAAAAATTGAACGGGCTACAAAACTGCATACCGAAAACATTTTCTAAAAATTCTGAATAAAAAGTTTGAATTTTTGATGAAAATTTGTTTAAGTTTGATTCATTTGTATGAATTTTGTACAAAGTTTGCAAGAATGATTTATATGGTTTTTGCTATAGAATGAGCTATATATTAAATGAAAATTAACGAAAAAGGTTTATGATGGAAAACATTTTGAATATTGTGAAAAAACTAATTTACAAGTACTTCTGTGAGTGACTGAATGTATTTATGTAACTTTGTAAGTAATTAATATAAGTGTAAAAGTCATTAAAAACTATTACAGTACTGAAATCGTGAAAGTACCTATTCGTATCTACATTTGTAGGTCTACATTATTTATGTACTTATGCACACATGGATACATATAAATACCCTGTAGGGAAACCGGGGACTAGTGAATAAAATTTCTGGTTCCGTACAAGACCTTTATCGCTAAAAACTAACCAGTCGGATAGTAACTAGTTCCCCACCAATTCAAAATCAGCGAAATGTGGTACTTTAAAAAAAAAACTATTTTATATCACATTCTATATCTAAGGTGACGAATTTGTAACTGGCTCGGAATTATAGAAAAAGGGATGCAGAACGAATTAGCTCTTATCTGTCGAATTTAGAACTAGTTCGGAACTATCGAAAAAGGGATGCAGCGGGGGCTTGTTTACTTTACATAGATATGTGTTTGGCGGCTTTTTCGTTCAAATGCACTTTCATTGTGCACTTCGCAGATGCTTTTTCATAGTTTGGTAATACAAAACAAAAGTTTGTGTTAACATTTTAACATCACCGTCTGGAATCTACCCAATAACAGCGAGCACCTCTGCAAAGTCGCATACAGCCAAGGGTATGCAATCGTATATTTCTTACAGTCATTCAAACAAATTTAATTTCAGAAAACACATTTCTTTGAAAATAATTTAAAATCGCACACGGAAAAACCTAAAATATTGAAAAATTATGAATTTTTGTTCTTTCGTCTGTCGATTTTAGAACTGGTTCGGAACTATAGCACTAGTTCGGAACTATCGAAAAAGGGATACAGCGTGGGGCAATTGACACTTCCTAGGACATCGCCATGTTAAATTCGCCAGTTGTTTGCATGCAAAAGAGATTTATCGCGAACCATTGCTGGGTCTAAATGTACTACAAGCGCACCAGTTCAGCACTAGAGATTTTCCTCACAGGGTATGTACATACATGCATATGCTGGTGAATAGCCACAGCCGCATTTCCCGTTGTTTGCTGCTAAGTTGGCATTGGCAGCAGCCATAACGTGGCCGCCACTTAAACAAACGCAAAATACCTCTTTTCATATACAAAACACGCGCCTGGCAATTACAAGTGTATGTAAACAATGTCTCATTTGTTACTATTTTTCATACGTTGTATAACTTACTGAGCCGACGCACTATGGGGAGCTTAGAATTTTTCCGTCACAAAAATCATAACCTTTGAACTAGCGATGTTATTTTATGAGGAAAATATCTAAGCTCAGCTAAAATAAATTGGAAATTCAAAGTGCTAAAACTAAAAACTCATGTCAAATTAAAGATTTGATCTTATTGCGAAACCTCTCACATTAAAAACTATATACCTACTGAAATTAAATGACTTGCATTAAAAATAAACTTGTAGATATATGTTTTCTTTTATTTTTTATTTAATGTTTTACCAAAGTTATTTATGAAAAACTGGCACGTACATGAATGTTTTTCCGACGAAATGCATCGTGAAGTCGCATCGATGTTTTGCGATGTATTAGTTTAAAAAAATATATCGACCTTTTAATAAGGGACTAATTTTATTTTTATTTTTTAAATATCTCAATATTTTTTTTGTTTATGCTTTGTAAAACTAAAAGTTTGTTAACTCGTTTAGCCTACAGCCCAGCCGGACTTGAAGCGCTCCATTAGTGCTATTGGTGCTCTCCATAAACAGCAGTAAGCGCTCCATTCCTGATTTCACACTTCATTGTATTTTGACATTGTGTGTCATTAGAAAGAAGCGCTCTCTTACTGCTCCTAAAAAAGACCTTGGTGAGCGCTTTGAATAAGTGCTCCGTTAGTGCTCTTTTAAATCCTTTAAAAAGCGATACCTGCAAACGTTTATTTTTCGAATCCTATTTATCTTTTAATAAAAGAATAAAGTTTTAGTAACGCAGCAAGTATTTTTATTAAATGTACTGGAATTGTGGTAAATTACATATTTACACAAAGCAAAATTTAATTTTGAAAGTTATTGTAATGTTGAAGTAATATATATATAGTTTTATATTAACCCAAATCAGAATATTCATATTAACATAAATTAAATTTGAACATAATATTTAACTCAACTAAGGGAATATGTGAAGTGTATAAATATTTAGGGTGCTCACAGTTCTATATTATCTACTGTGTTAATTTTGCCACCTGGTAACTTTAAAACATTTTACCATGTGGTACTAATTAGAGATAACACTTTTGGGCAAAATTACTCGACTTTGTCTCATGTTTTTGTTTTATGTTAAACTGGCATATCTAATCAGCTGATTATTCGCGCTAAGAGAAAATGGAAATTGAAGCAGAAAAACATAAGGTGGGCGCAATTTGAAATATTTTTAAGTTTTTATCCGCCTACATTTGTTTTACTGACAATTTGAAACACATGTATGAAGGGTTGCTTACAGTTCGAATGTGTTATCTTGTTAAAGTTGCCACGTTTTAACTTTAAAAGTAAACTGTGAATACCCTAATTATTTATCCTCTTGCGTGGATGCTGCTTCACGGGTTATCTTATTATTATAGCGTCTCCTATACACCTTATTCCTCATCTTTCGAAAACCCTTCCGCATTGATGCTTCGAAATCGTTCACGTTTCACCGCATCTGTGAAAAAATACATACATACATATGTGCTATATTGTAAGTGAGATGAATACCCTCCTATCATGTTCTGTCATGTGGTTGCTGTAATTTTTTTTGCAGTTGCTTGGCAATAAGGCGTTTCATTTGGCGTTTCGATAAACCGCATTGTCGGTCCATTTTGTTACCTACTTAGCACAATACAATTAACCCAGTATTTGGCACGTGGTTTACAAACGTAGACGACTTTTCATTAAACTGAGGTCCGATTCCAAAATCGAATAATAAAACACATGCCCACCGATGGGTTAATATNAATTAACCCAGTATTTGGCACGTGGTTTACAAACGTAGACGACTTTTCATAAAACTGAGGTCCGATTCCAAAATCGAGTAATAAAACACATGCCCACCGATGGGTTAATATTTTTTTAATAAATAAACTTTTCTTACTTTTTGTTAGCACAAGAAAAAATTTGATGTATTTAAAATGATTTTTTTTTCTAAGTGTTTGAAATTTAAAAATTTATTTTTTACATTTCTTTTGTACTGTTCCCTACTTGCTCCCTTGGGGAGCAGCTCACTTTCAGTCCCGTTGGGAGTCTACTCCGTTGCTGCATCAAAACAAACGAAGACTTTGAAAAAACTGGCACGGAACTGGCTGCCATTGTCAATTATTTGTACGCTATATTGTAAAGTTTTGAAAACTTCATTTTGTAATCGGCCCATATTTCATTAAACCGACTTAACGGACTTCCCAAATAAATTGATAGCTCATCGGAAAGGCTTCAGCCTCATTTGTTTTCCAATTTCGGTGAACTAATCGCACTAATCGATACATCGGAATTTATTCGATGCATCGTACTGGAAACTTCGATTTTTCCGATGCATCGTTTAACATCGCGCATCCCTAGATATAAGAACTTTTAGGATAAAAATAAATGTTCTTTTCTTGTTTATACTTGACGTAATGTACCTTTCAATTAAATAAAAAAAATGCAATTGGTCGCTTTATTTAGCAATCGAAAGATAACAAAAATAATTAAAATTCAACATTTTTATCCATGCCTAAAAATGTTCAACTTTGAGCGGTTCTATTTCCTGTACTGTCCCTGCTTAATAAAAGTTCTATTTACGTATTCACTTTATCGAACGCTTTCATAAAATTTATAATTTTTGCAACGTTTGTGCGACAGTGGCCCATAGTGAGGCGTTAAAAAAAGCTGCCTGGCATACTGTACTTAAATTATGAACATACATATATATGTATGTAAATGGATGAACAATAACCTCACTGACACCTTTAGCGACGGAGCCACCCACGTTTCCGTTTGACTTTCGCATTCCTTATCATTTTCTTTCACATTTTAATTTTTTAAATGTTCTATAATATTATGTATCGTTTGTACACTTCAAGAACGTCATGACAAAAACAGAAAAAGGTAAATCGATTATCAAACTTATCTTTGATTCCTTATTTTATTAAAGAATTATTTAGAGTATTCCCAAGGGTGTTGCATTGTTGTACATTTAACGGAGTTCGCGAGGTACCATATAAGTCATATTTAGGGAGTGTACGAGGTATTGTATATATACTGTGGTATTGTTGTATGTCCTCACTTTAATATTTCATTTCCAAATTAAAAATTATAACACTGTACGACATTTTCACTTTTTTTCTAGGGAATTGATGAAACCAAGTTTTTCTGAAAATCTGAATCTGATTGCATATAGAAAAGTAATTTCTCAGTTTTCCCAGGATGGAGATTTTAAGCGTCTTTTTTTTGCAATTTGAAGCTGGAGGTCGCAGAGCAGCATTTAAAAAAATTAAAATTGATTAAAGTACAAATACCTATAAATTTATATGCCTATATATACCAGTGTTGGCAAAATGTTAATCTGATTAACGATTAAAAATTAACGATTAAAATGTTAACCGCGATTGATGATATAGCGAGCGGCAGGCCGTCGGAACTCTCATTGGAAGTATAAAGTGAGGGTGGGGGGTTAAACATGCAATTTGTTTTCGAAAAATAAGTGATGAGGCAAAGTTCTGAAAATTTGCAATATAATCGAAGACAACATAAGAAAGTAGGGGAAGAATTGTCACAAGTCTAGGCGGAAGTTAAAGAGTCGTCAGAAGGCGCTTATGTTGCAAAAAATTTGGTAAAAATTTGTCACTAGGTAAACTTCTGACAATTCTGTAATTCAAAATAAATTGCAAATTGTCTGAAGTCTAGGTGGAATAATAACGGAGATATTCCGATAGTAAGGGCGTCGGTGATCCACTCGATCCATCATTATATCTCGTATTTTTGTATTGTATTCAGAATTTTTAGAAAACTGGATACTTAGAAGTTTCATAGCCCGTTCAATTTTAGTAAAATAAATAAAAATTATTAAAAACATAAGTAGCGCAAACTGAGTAAATAAATACATACATATTAGAGTCCAGCGCAAGTGTATTTGCCGCATTTCGTTCAATAAGTACTCCTTGCATTGTACTCTACTCCCAACACATTGTTACTCTTTTTCCGCATACATACACTACTTGGCGTTGAGAGAGTAAATACTTGACGTACTTGCTATTCACGATCCAGAAAATAATGTATTCTATCATTCTTGCTTGCTATTACTCCACCAAAGTACGTACTCTACTTTCTCTCATCGCGTACGAGAGATATTTGATGCTGCCAAAAAGGGAGTAGCAAATCTACTCTCTGTATACTTGTAGTACGGTAAGTACTTGCGTATTAAATTTCAATTCTGGTTGTTAGCCTACTAACGGGTGATTTTTTAAGAGCTTGATAACTTTTTTCAAAAAAAAAAATCTCATCGGTTCTTTATTTGAAACGTTAGATTGGTCCATG
>NW_016178213.1:0-8005 GCF_001687245.7 Rhagoletis zephyria
TTATTTTTTAGTTGAACAATATCAGCCTACATTGATAGGTAAAGCCAAGCAACCCTTTTTTTCTTTACTATGGAAGTTAGATACATTTTCGTGGAACCCCATTTCAACTTGTGAACCTTCATTTCTTCACGACAACTTAGACCCCCGTCGAATCTTCCGTGGAGTCTTGAGTCCTCCTGGAGGTCTACCTGGAGGCCCACCTGAACCAGTTTAGGAATCACTGATGTTTTCCATCTCGTATAGATCTCGTCTACTATGTATTGCCATCTGTAGGTGATCTCTGGCGACGTCACTAAATATTTCTTTTAATCTTCGCAATAACAAACAAAACTATTCGTTTTTAATACAAATGATTAACTTATATATATTTATGTACATACATGCATATGTATGCGCCCAGGTGTTTATCTCAATAAAAATTGGTATGAATATCCCACTTCATCTACTCAAAGATTAACTACCCAGCAAATGGCGTTGGCCATATATTTTCATATATTTTTTATGGGACAACCTCTTAACCAGGCTTATATATTTGATCGCTCAAACGAGCCGAAAAATATTTTATAAGTCACTTCCGACACACACACACATAAAATATTGATGCATGCAAATAGACACATTGCACATAAAATACTCCATTTAAGGACTTTAAATATGTTAGTGTGTACGTACATATAAATGTAAAAACATGTGTGTGTGTGTGCCGAGCAATGCGGTGATAGTGAAAACCGATAACCAACCATAAAACCAACTAAAGCCTAATAAAAGTATGCATTGAAGCGTTGTAAGTTATTGTAATCCTTTCGCTAGTAACGCAAAGCAAATGCAACGCAGCGAGTCAGTAGCACACACAAAGGACGCGGATGCATCTAGCCGCCACTAAAACCATAATCAATAATGGTAAGCGCTTTCCGAAAATAAATGCCACAAACATACGCTTAGCATATATGTGTATGTATGTGTAAATATTTATAGGGCTCTCAGGATTTGAGTTTTTGTTTAACTATTTCACGTCCACTTGTTTGCGTTGTTCTATATTTTTTTGGGCGTTATTTTTTCAACTTAGACGAAAAATATAGTGGATCTATAGTTGATGGAATGCTTTAAAATATTCTATACATATTTGGTAATGCATACTCACACATACATATGCACGTATGTACATATCTATTCGTAAATTTTCTAATTGCCTCTTCATACGGACACATAAATTCATAAAGTAAAAGTTTCAAGCATAAACGAAAATATTTACATGTTTTTCGATACGCCGTACAGTGGGAAAATGTGGACAAAAATTTGATTATGAACGGATGAAAGTGAAAATTCGTTTCTTAGTGAAATTGAGGACGCTGAATTCAAAAACGCAAATTTGTTTTTGGCTAACTTTAGTACATTCATTGTTAATGCAGTTTAAATTGAATATTGGGTTCATGTAGCGTATGCATGTATGTACACATAGTTCGTTCTATTTTCGTAAGTGGGAAGTTAAATCACAGGACCTATCCTGTAGATGTGGAATAAAATTTTATTTTGTTCAAAATTATTTAAGAAGTCAAATGAATTAGATATTACATTATGGGAATCAATCGAAATTGTTTTGAAAACGATTTATTTCTAAATTACGCGTGTAAGAGTTGCAACATGTTTAAAAAATCAAATTCAATTTAATAAGGGAATTAGGTAACTGAAATATATATAATTACATAGGTATGAATCAAAATATATTTTCTTAACTTTGTGCAAAACTCCCGAAAATTCAGCAAATTTTTATACAATTCTTCAAATTTTTAATCAGATTAAATTCTAGTAAAAAAACGGCTAGTTCGGAATAAGTCCAGAATCGCTGTAATTTTTGAAATTTTTTTTGTTGAAAAGGTCTTTTGCATTTTTTCCACATAAAGTATTTTCGAAAAAAATTTTTTTGTATGGAAGAGACTGCTTGAAAAAAAATCCAAAAATCAACGGTAATTCCTAGCTACTTAAAACTTATACTTTATTATAATAAAATTTATTTATTAAGTTAAAAATATGCATGAAATTTTGCTGAATTTTCGTGAGTTTTGCACAAATTTTAGGAATGATATTTTATGTTTTTTGTTATAGAATGAACCATATTTTTATAAAAAATTGGCGGATAGGTATTAGAAAGAAAAATTGTTGCATATATTGTAAAAAATTTGGTGTGTCAATACTTTTTTCCGGAAGTGTATATATATGGTGATACCCAACTATGTATTTCAATTCGATTTGATACCCTTTGTAATTCATTTAACTTACTAAATAATTTTAATCTAATTTTTAAACAGATGGCAACTCTTTAAAAAAACTTTTTAATCCGATACCTCATTTTTGGAAATAGGACTAGTCGTGAAGATCTGATGGCACTGAAAACAAATTAAAAAATTATTTTATGCTTTAGCGAAAAAAGCATTACTTCAAAAAGTGCAAAAAATTAGCAAACTTTTATTTCTGCTTACGAAAGCTAAAAGCCCCTACTATTAAAATATAATTAATAAAAAAAAACATATTATTACATATATGTATGTTTTTCTTATTCATTCCTTTAAAAATTAACATTTTTTGAAATTGTTATAAAAAATGTTTTTCTGGAATACCGTACGTGTTTAATTTTAAATTTTTATTCCTGTAGTTCTCTACTATATACATATGTACATGGAAATAAAAAGTCAAACCAACATTGAATTTCAAAGAATGTACTTTTGACATTTTTTTCATAAGGAGCTTACGCATGGCTATGGTCTGATTAAAATTCTTAGTATAAAATTTGCCGACTTTATTGGCATCCTGTCGGCATATAATTTATTTTAAATGGAAATTTCTATTAAAATCTTTTTAGCGGATAAATTACCTTTACAAAAATACCAACCACGTTCGCATAGCTGACTACGAATTTTTCGATTTTTTCCCACTTAGGCGGCACTGTGCGCCGCGTTTAACTTTATAACTATAGATACCGTTAACTCGGTTAACCACAAGCACATATTCACCAAACTCAGACCACTTATAATAACTAACAATTTTCCTACGTGCGTACAGACACGGTTACACGAGGCTATACACAAAATCTAACCACCAATATCCACGTTCACCATTTACGCTTGCACAAACACCGACGCACGCACCCACACGTCCAGATGTGCTTACATGCAAACATACATATGTATGTATAAACTTTTGAATATCATTATTATTTGGCTCGCTGGCCAAATTATCAGTTATACGCTAACGCTTTAACCACACACACACACACACATGCCCACAAGCAGCTTTATGTACCAGTATTTTTATCCATAAATCCTAAGTTAAATTTTCATGCGGCCATTGGTGCCGTCACATATTCGCTTTCATTTATAGGTTTTGTTGTAAGACCAACAAGCGTATAATTCATGTGAATTTGATTTTCTCTCTCCCTCTCCGCTGACACACATATGTACATACATACTCGCGTAAAACACTTTTGTGTTTGCTATATGCATCGTGGGTTTTGCTTTTTTGTTGCTATTCACATGAAGCGTAAAATATGCAATGAATTGTTAATGGCTAGAGGCATTGTGTGCGCATCAGCTGCTTTCACTGCTGTCCACTTGTTTGCAATCAATCTGTCTACTGATGCATTGTTATGTCAGGTTGTTCGTCTATCTGTCACTTGATAATTGTTGTTGTTGCGGTTGTTTTTAAAATTTTGGATGCGTATTTATTTCAGTTCGTATTTGAGGCGGTCGCACTATGTAAACGGATGCATTGTTTGAAGGTGATATATCCCGGAAATGGGTAATGGATTACCTTTCTCTGTATTTATATTCGAATCATTTTAAGGCCGAATTATTGCATTTGTTGGCAAGCAAATGGATAGGGTGTAGCCTTGAAGCAAAAAATAAAAATAAAATGACTAATTTTTTTTGCTATTTATGGCCTTATAAAAATTATATTCAACAATTTTTATTGAGCTAGAGGCTGTTTTTAATGAAATTTTTCGCGGAATAAAACATTAATTTACATTTGAAATGATTAAGTTGATTTCAACTAAAGTATATATGTATTTTTCACGCTCTTGCTCTGCTTATAAATATTGGGATTGACAATACATATAATGAAATGCATCGGAATTTTCGTGATTTTTTTTTAATGTTTTAGGGTTTTCATCGTACTTTATCGGTGCTTTCGGGACTCTACGGGCTTAATATTTCGCCATTTTTAATCGCTGGTTCAATTGCTAAGAAGTAGTGCCATTGTAAATTATTTTTAGTTGACAAAACGATGCAGTAAATTTTATACACAATGTTCCTCTCTTTTTTGGCAAGCATAGTTGTCCGATGTTGTATTAGCTTTTGTTGTTGGTGTTCTTCTAAATATTTTCCAACTAAAGCCTTTTTAAACCCCTTTCGTCTGACACCCATATGATTGTGATTGTGATACATATTCCAATTTGATTTTTCAGTCAAGTGGCAACCCTCCTACATGTAGTTTAGAACTGAAACCCTTATCAAAAACCTTTCGATTAATACCTATACTGTGATACTTCATTTAAATTAATTGAATTAAATTTTTAAACGGGTGGCAACCTTTGTAAAATACTTCACTAATATTCTAGTTGGTCAATCTCTAAATTTTACTTGTCAAAAAGGTGGCAATGTTTTCAAACTACAATTCTTTTAAACCCCTTGACATCTATTTTTTAATATAATTTTCAAAAAACAAAATGAGTTCCAGGTGGCAGCCCTCCTCCATGAGTATGGAATTGATTTTGATGGATCTGTATGTATCTCCATACCAAGTTCAAGTACTCTATCAAAAATATTTATATTCTCAGATATGCAAGATGAAAATTTCCGTTTATATGGGAGGTATCATCGTCTAATCGAGCTTAAATCTATCCTATGTTTTAAGTTCTGCTAAACGGCACCAGTGTACAAAATTTCATGCTGATCGGTTGAGTAATTAAAGCGTGAAAGCGTTACAAACAAACAAACTCACTTTCGCATTTATAATATTATTAGTAGATGTCTAATGGCTGGCTTCACTGTTGAAAACCTGATAATAACGACGTTGCTTAGCTCGCTTCTAAATTTCAGCTTGAGGGACCACCACTGTTCTATATATAATAATCTTTAATAGCCTCCCAATTTACTCTAGGCAAAAGTCCATGCCAATTATAGATTCAGCAAGGCTCTTGCTGGCTAATATTTTTATCTTTTGTGGGGCTTGTATAATAGTTTCGGCGACAAAAGACCTTGTCATAATTTTGAGCAGCTAATGGGAGAAAACTATGCTTTCTGGAATTTTAATTCATATCTAGCACTTTAAGTCTAGAGAAAGATAAATAAAAAGTTTTTGGCATTCCTTACTGCTTAAATGGAATTCATGCTTTCACAAAATTGCACAGGATTGACTTTCATAAACTCACTGCTCTCTCCGTTTTTGCACTCAGAAAAGAGCATTTCCTTAAAACAAAAAACCGCGTTTCGTTATTTTGGATTACTGTATATTTTATATATATATATTACGCAAACCTCACTCAATTTGAAAAGTTTTTCCTTAATTCAGGCTCGTGCTAAAAATAGTGCTCATTAATTTGAGGAGGTAAATTTACTCAATATAAGTCAATGAATAATTCAGTGCTGTTAAGACAAAGTTAATTTCTTTCCTGGCAAATGTCGGCTGTGACGTCGCGTGAAGACTACTGCTTCTGGTTCTGAGATCGCCGGTTGCGATCCGATTGGGGGTGGCAACGAGTAAGGTAAGTCAATGATTTCAATTTAAATATAAATTACAAATTGTAAAATTATGTTCATATACGGAAAAAACTACATACTTAAATACCATAAAAAATTGAATGAGATAATTTTATTTTAATACAATTTAAAAAGTTACTATAAACAAAAAAACATTATAAAAAAATATTTGTTTTTGTTAATTTATGGTCTTATAACAATTATATTCAACAATTTTTCCTGAGCTTGAGGCCGTTTTTAATATTGGAGAACAATACTTGAATGTAGAAGTATAGTATTTCGAAATCACCACATTTCTTCATCAGACTATCTTTCAGTAGGATTGGAACCGTCGATCCCACTAACTCAGCCAGTTGTTGAATTATAAAAAAAAAATTAGAATTCCTGCTCTGGCTTGCATCTGTCACCATTGCGACTGTTTAAGGTCGCTGGCAAATGCATCCTGCAGGAATCGACTAATTTATAGCTAACTATTAAATAACTAGCAGTCGACTAGTGGTATCTATTTATTAACTATTTCATTTGGCAGTAATAACTACTTTTGAAGGGCGATGGCCACAAAATAGTGAAGAACTGGTTTTCCCTGCATTAGATGTCAACTAACCTGTTGCTTAAGAATATCTCTTGGAGCATACAGGATTACACCCGTAACTAATATTAAATGCAAAGCGAAAATACTGCCAATAGAATCAAGCCGCGAAGTGGCTATACATAAACTGTGCAAATCCATTTTAATTAACGACAACACCTTACTACCTAATTTGGCAGTAAAATAAAAACAATAAAAGGAGCCCCAGAGTTCCATCTACTCTTAATAAAATAATAACAACAGCAAATGCATTAGACATAGACATTCCAATCAACTATAAGATTAGCAAACACTTAATATTTCCTCCTCGGCACTTCACTACTTCAATTAACTACTCCTTACACCGATGGGCTAAAGCTACCACACCTACTGATATTTATACACAAGAGTTTCTTAGCCTGAAACAACAAATACCTTCCTTCAGATTTATTTATACCGATGGAAGTAAACAGGGTTACATGGTAAGCTATAGTAACTATTATACTAGACCAAAAACAATTCTGACCACCCACTTTCCTAAATATAGCTTGAACTATGCGGCGGAAACAATATCCATTCATGACGCCATTAAATTTACCAACCACACCCATGGAAAATTTGCCATATGTACGGACTCGCTTTTGTCGTTAAAATCAATATCTAATTTAACTAATGATAACTCCTACACCAACTTCATAAGAAACTTACTTATAAAAAAGTAAGTGCGCCTGGACCACACTAGAGAAGTGAAACTTACGTTACTTATCTATTTTGTCTCATAAACAATGTATACATACACACATCTGCTTTCGCTTAAGGTTATATTTTTTTCTTTTTTATATCTAGACCCCTACCTCTACCCCTCGTTTTATTAACATTCATATTATTCTGTTTTTCCATTATATTCATTTTTAACTTTATACTCTATCGATAACCAAATCGATAATAACGTCCAACAAAATATCGATAACAAAACCGATAGATAGATAAAAAATCGATAACAAAATCGATGACAGATTCAATAAAAATTTCAACGGCAACATCGATAATGCCATTCGTAGAAAAATCGATTAGAAAATCGATAACAAAATCGACAAATATCGATAAATATCTATAACAAAATCGATAAATATCGATAACAAAACTGATAAATATCGATAACAAAATCGATAAATATCGATAATAAAATCGATAAAAATATCGATAACAAAATCGATAAAAATATCGATAACAAAACCGATAAAAATATGGATTATTTTATCGATAAGTCTTGAGAATCCCGAAAATTTTTAAATCCCAAAATAGTTCCCAGATTGAGTCTCTGTGCCTCTCTCTATATCTTTTCCTCTTCAATGACATTTCTTTTAATCTTTCTTCCCCTATCTTCGTCTTTACTTTTATCGGTATCCTCATCCTCATTTTTGTTTTTACTTTTATGTTTATCATTTTCTTCATCAAAATATTCCCCTTCACCTTTGCCCTTATATATACATATATAAGTAAAGTGTTTAAATTTACCTTGGTCTTAATTTTTTGCCTTTATCTTTACGCATCTTTGGTNAAAATATTCCCCTTCACCTTTGCCCTTATATATACATATATAAGTAAAGTGTTTAAATTTACCTTGGTCTTAATTTTTTGCCTTTATCTTTACGCATCTTTGGTTTTGTTTTTATTTTTACCT
>NW_016178214.1:0-8005 GCF_001687245.7 Rhagoletis zephyria
CGTTTTCTTTTTTCTCTAGCTCAAGGGTCGGTATTCTTTAGGTATGCCATTTGCCTTAACAAGTATTTGCTTGTTGCACAATAAAATAAATTGGACTTATTTTTCTTCTAAGAAATTTTCAGGTGGGTAGTACAACCCCCGCCCCTGCTTGGCATTTCCAGTTGGCGTCAGTGGGCCCAGAAGAGAAACGACTGGCGTGCTTTGTTGAACACGGCCAAAATCGCTTAGGCGGTTGCAGCGCTAAACAAGAAGAAGAAGAAGACTGTATATTGGAAGTGTGGACTATAGGTACGGTGACCATTCGTCCCGATTTTACGAAAATTGTTCCGCTGAATATTTTTTAAAATTCTAGACATTTAAGTGTCCCGATTTTTCATATTTGTACCGATTAACAGCCTGATTCTCTATCTCGAAGCGAGCGTTCATCGCGTACAAACAGCCGTTTGTTCGTGTATTTGTATTATCTAATGGGCCGTTGTTAGCTTATGGGCTGTTTTTGCTTACGCGTAAAAGCACATTTAGCGCATTTAGCTCTAAATGCTACTCTAAATGTACATTTATCCATACAAAATTCGTCACCTAATTGCAACTAAATGCAACTCCATTTTTGCATTAAGAATCTAAATGCTAAAAGCAATCCTGTGATCTTCCAAAATTTCCACGATTCGAACATGGTTTAATGAGAAAAAGTGGCAACATTGCATTTTCGAGTATACAGTCGCTAGCTGGGTTTCAGTGATCGCCGATCGAGATTTCATTTATTATTTAAAAAAAAGAAGGGCGGCATTATCTCCATCATCCGGAGCGGTCCAAAGGTCCTTCCTGAATGGTAAACGCCCAACGTGGGCAACACCCACCCTGACACGGTCTCCTGCCTCGAGAGCTCAGCCGGGCATGTGTTAAGGAGATTTGCTTGCCATACAAGTGCATAATTATCTAAATACAAGAACCTAGTTTACAGGGAGATCAATATACATACATTGCTATGGTGAAAGAGCTTTACTTTGTTTGTACTTTGCAGGGCAGTTGTGGTGTACGTATTCGGTGATCATTACCTCTCCGCCGACTTGACCCTCATCGTTGGAGAGATGCATTTAAAAACCGTAATGGATTTATTGCTTTATATCCTTGGCATGCCATGCTCCCAGGCTCTTTCCCGTAAGTGACTCCAACAGGTACATGTTATTGCCAAGCGCTTTTGTTACGCGACACTTCGTAAACTTTCTGCTAAATTTCGCGTTTACATTTGGTTTAAAATCGCTTAGCACAAAGTTGCGTTTATAAACCTCTTGGCCCGGACTAAAACGCACCTCACGGATTCTTTTATTGTAACGTGGCGCATTTGTCTTGTAGGATTCACACAGGTTTTCCTTTATTTTCTCGCGCATTATCATGAGTCTATCACTGGTGTCGAGCAAGCGCAATTCGTTATCGTCCAGGCTATTTAATTTTCTCGCGAGTGCATAATCCGCGCCGTTGGTGAACATATTCACACCGAATAACGCGAAATATGGAGACACTCCGGTCGCCGAGTGTACCGCGCTGCGAAGGGCGCATTCTATTTCTGATAAGTACAGAACCCAATCACGGTGGTCTTTATCGAGATATGATCTGATGGCGGCCAGCACTGATTGATTCACTCTTTCGGCTGCGTTAGATTGCGGAGCGTACTATGCTGTCTTCAAATGTTTTACGCCATAGTTTTCCAGCAATTGCGTGAATTGTTTCGATATAAACTGTTGCCCGTTATCGGAGTGTACGGTTTCCGGCACACCAAATTTATGAAAGATCTCTTCCGTGAGAAACATTACCACATTTCCGGCGGTGGCGTCGCGCATTGCCTTCAGAAAAATAAATTTCGAAAAATGTTCTACAACAATAAAAATGTAACTGTTTCCGCGCTTTGACCTCGGATATTTACCAAAAAAGTCCACTTTAATTTTCTGGAAGGGGCGTACAGTAACTACTTGGTTTCCCATGCCAGGTTTTAAAATCGCGTTACTGGGCTTTCTTTCCTTGCACGTTTGACAATTGCGTACAAAGCTGCGGACCTGTACCACCATATTTGGCCACAACCACCGCAAGCGATGGAGTGTTTTGGCCATACCCCCGTGTGCGTTGATTTCTGGGCTGTGCGCGTTCTCTATAAGAGTAGAGGTTAGTGCTTCTGGTATCCATAGCTTCCATTCGGTCTCCTCGAGTTCTGCGTTCGCGGACAAAATCTTTTTGAACACTAAACCGTCTTCTACCTTTAAATCCGGCAGCCGCTCTGCGTTCGCTTCGATCGTCCTCACCAGCTCCTGATATTCTTTAGAATCGAATTCTACAGTGTCCATGCCAGCGATTGGGGAACTTGCGATTTCGTCGATACATCGCGATAGCGTATCGGCAACTATGTTGTCCGCTCCTTTGCGGTGCTCAATGTCAAAATTAAACGCTTGCAGTTGTAGTGACCACCTGGCTAATCTACCATTCAAGTCTTTCAAAGACATCAGCCACTTCAGGCTAGCGTGGTCCGTTACCACCGTAAAAGGCATTAAATCCATATACGGCCGGTATTTCTTAACAGCCATCACAGCTGCGAGGCATTCTTTTTCCGTTGTGCTATACTTGCGCTGGCAGTCGTTCAGTTTTTGTGAAAAGTACGCAATTGGCTTCTCCACACCCTCATTTTCCTTTTGGTATAGAACAGCGCCCACACCATAATCAGACGCGTCACACTGAACCCAAAAGCGTTTAGAGAAATTTGGGTATTTAAGGACCGGTGCGCTCGTGAGCGCTCTCTTCAGGCTCTTAAACGCCTCCAAGGCTTGCGTGGTCATTTCGAATTTCTGGCCCTTCTTCAACGGATTGGTTAACGGCGCCGCCATCGCGGCGAAATCTTTAATAAAACGCCTGTACCACCCGGCAGTACCAAAAAAAATGCGTACTTGTTTAATAGATTTAGGGGCAGGAATGTTTTGTATGGCTTTAATCTTTTCAGGATCAGTCTTTAGCATGCCGCCACCTACAATGTAACCCAGGTAGGGTAACTCTTTGAAACAAAATTTTGATTTACTTAATCCTATTGTTAAATTTGCATTTTTCAAGCAGGTTGCAACTTCGCTTAGGTTCCGGAGGTGCGAGTCGAGGTCCGGCGCAATGATCAGTAAGTAATCCAAGTATATAAAAACGTTCGATTTGAGCTTTTGTGGAATCACACGGTCCATTAGTCGACACAACCTTTGCGCAGCATTGCATAATCCAAACGGCATTGTTACGAATTGATACAGTGGTCGTCCCGGCACTGTAAACGCCGTATATGGTTTGCAACTCTCCTCCAGCTCAATTTGCCAAAATGCGTATTTTAATTCGACGGTGCTTATGAAATGGGTGTCATCGATTCGGCTGAATATGCCCTCGATGTTTTGTAATGGATTCGCGTCTTTTACAGTCACGGCATTTAGTTTACGCGCATCCAGGCAGAAGCGATTCTTTCCGGGTTTACGGACGATTGTCGTACGATTGCTCCACGGGCTTTCACTTTCTTCGATCACACCCAATTATAGCATCTTGTCGACTTCGGCATACACGATTGCTTGAATCGCCGGAGACAACTTTATGGAGTTCTTTTCCAACTGAGTACGTGCCAATCCGTGCTTTTCATACGTTTTAAACCCACTCTCCACCAGCTCCAAGCGTTCTTTTTGGTCTGCCGAAAGGATTTGCAACACGCGCCGCTCATTCCTGTCTTCTTCCGACACCATCTCTTGTTCTAACTTGGTCAAATCAATTTCATTCACGGATATCACTTCTGGGGCCAAACGGAAGGCGCGCCAGAAGTCCACCCCAAGGTAATTCTTTTGCTATAGGTATGGGCATAGAAAAAATGTAATGTTCTGTTCTAAGTTTTTGTATTTCACAGGTATGGTGAGCTTGCCTAGCACATTGTGCGNTAGGTATAGGCATAGAAAAAATGTAATGTTCTGTTCTAAGTTTTTGTATTTCACAGGTATGGTGAGCTTGCCTAGCACATTGTGCGCACGACCGCCTGCAGTTTTTACACAAGAAAAGTAATGTTCGATTGGTGCGCCTATCTCTACCACGAACTCGCGACAGCCCCGGCCCAGAATGCTTACAGACGCCTCAGTGTCTAATAAGCCCCGTGTCAATACCTCTTTTATTTCTATGACTGCTTAAGCGCGCGGATCCTGTTGATCAGCGTTTCTTATCGACGCTACGACTTTTTGCCGCAGTGTTTTCTGCTGATGGAATCTTTCACGGGCCTTTTGTATTCTTCGCGACACTCCTCGGCGTCCCATTAGGGCACTATCCGCGAAAATTCGTCGGCGCGTTTCGAGATAGTTCCTTAGTCTATCTTCGTAAGATGGCCTACTCCCATTACTTGTGATTGCTATGTTTCCCTTATTTACTGTTTTACTAGAAATAATATTTTTCGTTTTGGTTTCAGATGAGTTTGCATCACGGCTCAACTCATCGCCTGCTTTTGTATTCGTAGAGGCCTCAACTCGTGCGGGGTTTGAGTGGAGCGCGATTCCCGCGTCGTAATCGCGTTCCGTACCGAGTTTCCCGCTGGAGTACACGTTGGACACTTAGGTGTCATCACATCCAACTTTCCGCACTTGAAACAAAAAATTCGACGTTAAAGCGACATGCATTCGGTGAAAAAGTGGCGCTCGGCACCACAGTCCAGCATGACATATTTTAGCGCCCGACTGGTGGCTTAGCTGAGCGTTTATGGCGTATTTCCTCCACGGTGACTTGACACTCATCACCGGGAGTAAAACGCTCATCGTCTTCGGTTGAAGAGATTTGATTTACCCGCTGTGCGCGTTGCAACAAATCACGCGTTCCCGACGCGGAAAACATCGCAATGCGTTGTGATGCAAACTGGCGTCTGAGCGCAAATTGTAAACTGGGCCAGTCGACCTTACCGTGAAAACGGATATACAGCCAGTACCACTCACGCGCCTCTCCGCCCAATAGCCGATGGAAATCGCGTAATATCTCGCCCCCCGAGCACACGTATTGCCCTTTTAAGTACTCTAAACGGAACAAAAAATCTTCGATAGACATAGAATCGCGATGTCCCTGATAATTTATGTATGCCCCACTTTTCGATATTGATTTCCGATCTACTAATTTCCTTGTTGTTTTCTCTTCCAGATGCCGGACCAACGACTTGGAGACAGCTTCTTTAAAACCGGCGCTAACTCCTTGCGAAAATCTCGCGCGTTGGTTAAACTATTTGAGGAACNTCCTTGTTGTTTTCTCTTCCAGATGCCGGACCAACGACTTGGAGACAGCTGCTTTAAAACCGGCGCTAACTCCTTGCGAAAATCTCGCGCGTTGGTTAAACTATTTGAGGAACCAGGTTAGCGTCGATATTGTTAGTGGACGGAGGATGGGGAAAGGTCAAGGTGGGTGTTGGCCCTCCCACTGAGTGGGTTATTTGCAATTCGTTATGTTGTTTAGGGACCGCCCCTGTACTGCGATCTTGATTCCCTGGTAAATTATTGCAGTCTCCCTGCCTAATATCTCCACGACTTGCCCCAACATTACCGCCCCTAATTCGATCCGAGAGATCTATAAACGCTGAGTCGTTTGCGCATGGCGCTTTAGGGTTTGGCACATTCGCTGCATGCATAGCAGCGTTTCTAGTTTTAGAGCGCGTCTTGTATGGGATGGACACCTTTCATCCGCGTGATATTCTTTACCTATAGCCCTCAATTTACTCCTTTTGTTCTTTAAACCCGTATGATTTACATGCGGGAGGTTCAGATGACTTCGGGGTTTCAAATTATTATTTAATATTATTATTTTTTTTGTTTTTTTGTTTTTTTGAATTTATAGTCGTGATTGGAGCAGACCCTATCATTCCTGTGGGAGCGTATGCTACTAAAAATGTCGGAGGATTATGCGTTATGCTACACAATTGTTTGGACAGTTGCGGTAACAACGTCTCTTTGCATTCCAAGCAACTTATTTTTTTATTTATTTATTTATTTGTTACAGTCTTACGACTTAATAATACAGGCAAACTAGACAAGTGGTCTGGACTNCCTCAATTTACTCTTTTTGTTCTTTAAACCCGTCTGATTTACATGCGGGAAGTTCAGATGACTGCGGGGTTTCAAATTATTATTTATTATTATTATTTTATTTATTTTTGTTTTGTTTTTTTGAATTTATAGTCGTGATTGGAGCAGACCCTATCATTCCTGTGGGAGCGTATGCTCTTTCTGTAACTAAAAATGTCGGAGGATTATTATTATTTTTTTTTTTTTGGAAGATCTATCGCGTTATGCTTCACAATTGTTTGGACAGTTGCGGTCTCTTTGCATTCCAAGCAACTTATTTTTTTATTTATTTATTTATTTGTTACAGTCTTACGACTTAATAATACAACTATGATATTCGTACATACATATGTATTTGAATTGTAATGTTCTTATTGCAAAAATTACCAAATTAAATATAAAATTATGTATACAAAAACTATATATATTATATTACATAGGTCCATATTAGGCCGCATGAATAAAAATATGCAATTGCCCCCTCCAAAAAGTTCCGACCATCCACTTCAATTTATTTGAATAATCGAGTACAAGGTCGGAAATTCCAAGAAAACACAATTGCAGTTCCCAATCATACGGCAGAGCAGGCAAACTAGTGGTCTGGACTGGCAAGTTCCAGGCGNCTTAATAATACAGGCAAACTAGACAAGTGGTCTGGACTGGCAAGTTCCAGGCCATATTGTTAGGGCAGTTGGAAAGGACTAGTTTCCAATCTGCACCGTCCCTTCTCATATTATTGCTTCAGTTGTTAGGGAAGTTGAAAAGGACAAGTTTCCAATCTGCACCNTTTTTTTTTTTTGGAAGATCTATCGCGTTATGCTTCACAATTGTTTGGACAGTTGCGGTCTCTTTGCATTCCAAGCAACTTATTTTTTTATTTATTTATTTATTTGTTACAGTCTTACGACTTAATAATACAACTATGATATTCGTACATACATATGTATTTGAATTGTAATGTTCTTATTGCAAAAATTACCAAATTAAATATAAAATTATGTATACAAAAACTATATATATTATATTACATAGGTCCATATTAGGCCGCATGAATAAAAATATGCAATTGCCCCCTCCAAAAAGTTCCGACCATCCACTTCAATTTATTTGAATAATCGAGTACAAGGTCGGAAATTCCAAGAAAACACAATTGCAGTTCCCAATCATACGGCAGAGCAGGCAAACTAGTGGTCTGGACTGGCAAGTTCCAGGCGGTATTGTTAGGGCAGTTGGAAAGGACTAGTTTCCAATCTGCACCTTCCCTTCTCATATTATTGCTTCAGTTGTTAGGGCAGTTGGAAAGGACCAGTTTCCAATCTGCACCTTCACTTCTCATATTATTGCCTCAGTTGTTAGGGCAGTTGGGAAGCACTAGTTTCCAATCTGCACCTTCCCTTCTCATATTACTGCTTCAGTTGTTAGGGAAGTTGGAAAGGACTAGTTTCCAATCTGCACCTTTCTTCTTACATTGCTGCATCAGTTGTTTGGGCAGTTGGAAAGGACTAGTTTCCAATCTGCACCCTCACTTCTCATATTGTTGATTCGGTTGATCACGATTTCCGATGTTATACACGCTGTCTGAATGGACTAGATCCAGAGCAACACTGTTTGATAGGGTAGGAGGACGGTGCTTCGGGGATTGGTGTTTCGACTCTGTCAAGATTTGGAGATTCAGCAAGCTGTCTGAGTGGATTGGATCCAGAGCAACCCGGCTTTAAGCAATTCGGACTTGAAGAAGAAAAAAAATTATATATAACTATAAACCAACTGAATCTACTGTCAAACTAAACTTAGTAACGTACACTTCTCTGACTTACAAAAAAAAAGGATTTGTTTACGGACGATGCTTTTAGCCCGGACTACTTCTATCCGACTTTGCCATCGGTGGGCTATTGTCGGTGTCTGACCACCTGCTCCCCCGTTCC